>NC_066316.1:31664680-31967624 GCF_022539315.1 Serinus canaria
AAAAGATGTATGAGGGTAAGATTCCAAAGATAATACTCTAGAAACACTGAAGTCCAAAACCCCCAGGAACAGGCTTAAAAGGAGTCTGGGGCCTGTGTGAAATAACATCTATTACCTTCATCACTGTCTAGTAAAAACTATTTAAAAGACTTATTAATTCACTTATCTTTAGCATTTAATTATATAATTAAATCAATAATTTAGTAAAAGGACTTTTTTTTTCTGTGATTTTTTTTTTTTTTGTCTACACTATTAGCTAATAGTGTAAACTCTTTGAACTGGCTCAAATATTACCAGGGATAAAACTCAAGAGACCACTGTTCTGTCTGTGAAAAGGGAAATAGGCCATGCTTCAACCATTCTTTTATAATAATGCAAAAAAATAATAAAATCCAGCTTCACAATTCCCCCTGTATTCAAAATAGCTGGTTACAAATGAAATGAAGGTTTTGACACTGGAACAGAAAAGCCCATTTCCTCAGGTACCCACTACTGGAAAAAAAAAATTAGCTTACAAGCAACCAAAAATAATTTCAGCACATCTTATGTTTTACAATGAACCTCTAGGAAGACAAAGCAGTATTAACCACTAAGTATATTCTTAAACATCTTTGCTAAAACAGCAGTTGTGATACAGTGAATATATAAGTTTAGTTCAATACTTTTTTGTTTAGAGTTGATTTAAACATAAAAGGCCAGCTATGGTAGTAGGAAAAATTAAGCATGAAAAAAAGTCTCCCAAGCCTGATTAGTTTGAGAAATCAAATTTAATCAAGACATACATGCCTATGAAAATACGTGTTCCGAGGAAAGGTCACTGGCTAAGATCTTGAAGTTTATGAAGTTCTAAAGTATCTTAAACACTTCATTCTAAATGCCTTCAGTAATTTTCTCTTCCAAGTTTACAACCTGAATGCAGTAGATTCAGGACACATGCTGTATAAGCCATGTCTCAATCTCAATCTTTTGATGGATAGCCATGGAAGCTGATGGCCATTCAAATGAATGTTGTAACAGCCAAACACTTGCAGCTCTGATTTGCAACAGAAATTAACAAAGCAGAACCCAGCATCTCAAACATGCTGAGCTGTTGCTCCACGCTGTCTCAGTTTCCAGTAACTAGAGGTCAATTTTAATAAACAGCATCAGCATCCTAAAGGATGGACGTTGACAAAGATTCTAACAGTTCCAAGTGTAAAAGTCAGCATCTGACCTACCTCCAGAAACTTCACCAGTTTCTTAAATAAGAGGACAGTCATTCTAGTCATGTATCTTGAATATGAAATTGCTTTCACTATCACATGTCTCTCTCCCCAGTAAATTAAAGTACTTTTTCCCCTAATATTCCTAAAGGTACTGACAAAGAGTCAAAATCTTTGCACCTAGCTACAAGATTTTTTTCACACTGCCATTCCAAAGCACCATTTGCCAACACAGACGTGTGTGATCATCAGACATCACTGGCATGCTTTCATGTAGAGGCACGAGTTAGAGGTAGCAGGCCTCAGCCAAGAAATATACTCCTGGAATTCAAGAACAATGATGGCTGGTCAACCTTTCATTCTGAAACACAGAACAACTTCATTTCCTTGCATATGCTAAATATCTTCCATTTCAACATGTGTGTCAGCACCAGAACTTTGTGATTTGTTCACACATAGTACTTTACACAGAATATAAAAGCTGAGCATCTTATAATTAAGGTGCAGTAACAGGCTTACTCAACAAGAGAGAACAACGTCTTATCCGATGTCACTAACATCACTTTATGAGCTATACAGAATGTTTAAGCCTTTCCATTGGAAAACAAAGTTTATCAAATGATATTCCAAAGCCTAAAAGGTAAAGCAAATATTACAAATATGTAATACCATACAGCATGTAAATTTAATAAAATATCCTGATCACAAGACAGATGAATCATTCCCCTCTGATATTTTCCTCAAACTTTGTGCAGGTACCAATTTTCTAATTCCTTTTTAGCCATGCTATAAAAACAGAAAAATTGAGAGTTTAAAGAAATGGAATTATCTATGTACTGTAACAACTCTGCACAAGTCAAAGGTCAAGACTGGTACTAACTGAGAGCATGTCTTTCATGAAACCTTATGTTTCTGGTTGCAAGGTAAACAGGATTGTAGGAGCAAGAAAGCTGGAACAAGGAGGTCAGAAACCATAAATCAGTTCAAATCATACAATACAGAGTGAAATGCAAAAGACTTAAAACTGCTACAGAGGATGAAGGCACAGTTATTCAAATTTAGAACTGCATGGCTGCTTGCCCTTCTAGCTGAAACTAGCAATTCTAAGAAAAATATTCTGTATGTCATAATAAGTAAAAATGAATTATGGTCTCTCATCACACACTGTCCTAAGGGAGATTCCTGTCTAAGTAGAAAGAAATGGAAAAAACCCAACAGAGTTGACCAAGGCTGCCACAAGCCATCAGCCTGATGCTGCTGGGCTTCATGCCCCTCTCTAAAGTGAGATACTGGCAGTGTGTTAAAGAGCTGACTCTCTGTGGGCACATCAATGCCTATTTTACAAAATTTCTGTAAGACAAGAGAGATGTGAAAAAATATTTTGTTTATCCATCATTGCACAGTCTTCACTAAACACATTCTTTATCTGGTGTGCAAGTTACTAGTTTTTTTTCTCCACCTAAAGAAAGGTGCATAAAAGACTGAGCAAAAAAATGCCTTGGTCTTAATAAAGTTACACATTCATTAGCTTTTGATGAATGCCTGCAACCCCCTTTCCCCTTCCCATTAATCTCCTTCAAGTACCCCTAGGCTCTAATCCCAGTATTCTGAGCAATTAAGGTTTTGATTTTAAATTTGTTGAAAGCTGTCTAGAGAGATATTCTGATTACCAGCTGAGCCTCAAATACAAACAACTGGAGGATTTCCCCTGCTTTCTGGGGGGAATCTGTCAGCAAGTTTAAAGATGTGATGCCAGTTCAAGTGTTTTGGCCACATGACAAGGATTCCTAGCTCATTACTTCTTTCATAGGATCACAGAGCAAAGCAAAATTCTCTGCAGAGTGTATCTGGATGTTTTATTTTCCAGAATGTCAGTCTTTGTATTTTCTCTTGGATTCTTCAACTGCTAACAAGGCAGCAAAAGCACAAGGACAGTTTATTCAAGTATTTAGTACCATGCAGCTGTTATGTAAGATTGACATTGCTTTAGTAATTACTCCTTCCCACAACCAATAAACTTTCTTTTATAATTAGCAGTTGGAAATCAGGTTTGCAGGTATAAATTATACTCACAAAATGCACCTAAAATATTAATCTGCATCTCTTCTTCAAATTTCAAAACTGTTCAGTGAAAAAAATGTCAAATACTGACTTTTCTAAACAACACTGACTCTAGAGAAAGGAAAGGGTTTTAAAAATTAATTAGTGTATCCTAACCTGCCATGAAAAAAAATAGTATTACTTCTGTATTTATACTTGATTTTCATTAGCATTTTGAAGTACAACCTACAAAGAGAGAAACCATTTGAGAATATAAAAAAAGGTAGTTATCATTAAAAGCCCTGCAAGGCTAGGGAGTTCATCTGTAAGTATAAGTCATCAGGAAGAGGCAAGAGTCAACTGCAAGAAGTGTACTTGTGCTTCAGACTGAGAGATGTCACTCATTCTTTCTTTTGTCTGCAATTTCTACATCTTGAATCAGCTTCCAAATAATTATTTTTATAAGAAACATCTTATTGGTGTGCATCATAATCAAGTATTGTGAAATTCTTCCTACTTCATCAACAGTGGTATAGCATCAAAAAGTCTGCTCTGAAAAATGTAAACTAATGACCAACACAAATCCCCTCAGGAAAGCAAATGAGCTGGAAATATTAAGAATGGATGGCATGAAAATAAGTTTTCTGAAGAAAATTCTTTGGCACTCAACACTGGTTTACAACCTATATCATATTGTTTGGTATACAAATACATTATAATAGGATATCATTCAAATATATTTCACATTAACTGCAGTATTATCTCATTAAATTATCAATGGCCAAGTACTTTATGTTTAAAAATTATGAGTGAACCCAGCTTAGAAGCTGTAATGGGCATTCAAGTACTGACTGGATCATTTTCTAGTTTTTAATGTGTGTGAGGTTTTATCTGATCTGCCATACTTGTCCTTGTTGAAGGCAGTTTTCTTTTCTTACTGAACTTAAACAGGTGACTCACTCAGGTGGTCTCAGTTCTTCTAATCTTTTTCTTAAATAAAAGACTCCAGTAATTCCCACAGCCTAATCTTCTGTGAATTGTCAAAAAATACAATAATAATCAAAAAAAAGGCATGGAGAATAGAAGAAATCAGTCAAAAAATAGTTCCCCAGAAATTACACCTGCCCAAGCTATCTAGAGAGACAATTTCCTACAGGACAGGACAGGACAGGACAGGTTTTGAAGCACAGTGGCAGGAGGACACTACACCGAGCAGCCACCTGGCCATGGTTCTAGGAAACCTGGACATGGTGGCTCTGCCTGAGGAGTGAACCTCCACCACTCTGTGATTCTCTAACAGGTATTTCACTAACTCCAAAAACTACAACAATGGCAGAATAAGACAAAGGACAGTGGCTGGGTTCCAGCAGATTATGGAAACAAAAGACAAATGAAATTTCATTTCATTAAATGAAATTTGAAGGCAACACATTTATAAGCACTGGGAAGAAAAAGTTGTTTAGCTGGGTAGATATTAACTTTCTTTTGTAATTGTTATGTACTATACATGTATCAATAGACTGTATTATGTGGCTGATCATGTAAGGAAAAGAAAGGGGTTTCTCCTAAAAAAAGAATAAAAAGAAACTGTATTCTTGAGAACAAAGAAGAAACATTCAAAACTACAGTGGAGATGTGGTGTAACTTCAGCAGCAGTAGCCAGAGGTAAAGGGAAATAGCTAGAAAATAAACCTAGAAAAACAGAGTTACCACGAGAGCAGCCTGACATGCAGGAAGGCTCTATCATGCAGTTTGTCCATTCATATGGGCAGAACATGCATATTCCAGGACAAGGCAAGAACAGCCCTAATTACTTTACAACTCCACCTGAACACAAAACAAAACCAACACAGTGCTTCTTGGTTCACTCACAGAAGTGACTGCCAGAAATACATTTAACTTTTTTTCCCAATCCACATTCCATGCACAAATCATTACTTTGGTAATTTAATACAATAAAATTATTAATAAGACCTTTGAGGTGAATAGTTCTCTCCTAGAAAAATACATTTAACTTCAATTTTTACCTTTACCTTATGAAATGTGACACAATTCAAAGTTAATTATTACTTAAGAATACTTTATAATTGCTAGTTAAGACTCCCAATTGCAGAATTATGGAGCGTGTACATTTTACTTCTTCAGGACAGCCTGTGCTATTCACTAAGGCTGTGTAAGACACTAGATAACAAAAAAGCATAATAGCAAGAACACAACAAGAATGAGAGACATATCCTCCAGTAGAAAACAAAATTATGCATCTGAAACTACACTGCCCTTCAAGACCTTACCTTCTTTTTGTCCCTCATTGAGCCCTTCCCTCGGACCATTATCTTGCATCCTGTTTCTGCCTCAAGTTGTTTAGCTGTTAGTCCTCTGGGCCCAAGGATTCTTCCAACAAAGTTAAACTGAAAGAAAAAAATAATAATTTCTAAAAAATCAAGTAAATAAAATTAGTTTAAAATTTAACAAGATATATTTCTGTGTCTAAAAATATCAAGTGTTTAATGGCTTAGGACACCACACTAAATGCCTGAGGTTGAAAAATGTGTTAGGAACTGTTTTCATACATTAAGTACCCATGTGACCCCAACTTTGGGGGATACATGTCTCAGGTGGAACTAGGTCATTTAGATGTAACATCAGGTAGTCTACATCAGCAGCAGCTCCTACTTTCCTCCTCATTAAGTTGTACAAGCTCTTACAGAAACTCCGAGCTGCTCTCCCTTCCCATTAACGTGTCCAGCCATGCTCATCCATAGGCCAACAAGGTGCACCATGGCCAGGAAACACACAGGGGCTGTGTGTTTGGGAAGGACATCAAAAATAATCCTTCTTTATCTACCCCTGCCATGGCATTTCCTTCAGGAAAAACAAACTAGGCCTCTTACGTGTTTATTTTAGGCTTCATGGGCAACATTTCTTAAAAATATGGTATTGTCATACATACACACACATATATAAAATATTTGTATATATAAAAATTTATGTGTCTATACAGATACAACAAAAGCATATCATTTCTTGTAAGCTGTACCATTTATTTAGTTGTACATACAAATAAAGCAAGCATTTCATGTTTAACTGGCTGACTTCAGCAGACAGCCCCCACCTACACTCAACACAGTAATACCACCATTTAGCCATACATAACATTATTTCCTAGTTATTTTCAAGAGCTTTTTCTCTTTCATTATTTTCAAACACACATTCTGAAATAATTTATTTATGACATAAATAAAAAAAGCACTAAGTGATGATAGCATTGAGAATGCAGAGCAGTATTCTGTGACAACTGCAGCGCCAAGATGAAGCACCAGCTCAAATGATAGATAAACTAAGAAGTTTCAGACTGAACATTAAATTCAAAGAAGAAATTAAAAGAACAGAAACTCTGCTGTAACGTTCTGCTCTGGATATTTTACATCCCGGTAAACAAAGTTATTCACTGGAATTAGGAAGAAGTTGGTGGCTTTCATTTCCTCAGCTAATTAAAACTGGGCTTGAGTACTAAAACTCAATGTATTTGAAATCCTTAAGAAACTGCAAAGACCAGAAATGATTTAAGAGTAAGCAGATATTATGAATGCAAGCAAATTAAAGTTCTTTAAGAAAATTAGCAGTGTTTCACAGCAGCTAAACTATTCTGGGAATATATACTCCCAAAGTTATTTGGTATTGCAAGCTCAGAAAACAAAGACATATTATGAAGTCTGAATCAATTACAGGGAGGTGAGGGGGTGTGTAGTGAAGACGAAAGGAACCTGTGAACGCACACAGAAACTGTGAATCACAAAAAATTAAAGAAACATCACTAAGCTTTGATAAAGCAATGAACTAGCTACAAGTATTAAAGTTCAGCTGTGAAATATTATTAAAATCTTACATGTTACACATTTTGTGTTTAATATGTTTTACATGAACAGTATCTTGCTTTTCTCCACATCCAAACTTCTGCACACTAAAACTTTGGATATCTGTGCCCTTCCACTGATAATGCTAAAACAATATTGCAAAGCTGATTTGAAACCAATATTTTAACCTACATAAAAGCTGACTATTGCTATATTCTCAATCTCCCAAGAAAAACAGCAGTCTCTACTGTTTCATTAATTTGGATCATAAGTAAAAGAAAAATCAAATAATAACATACTTTGGATAAAAAATTAAATAGAACAATACAGGATACAAAGAAAAAAAAAAAGGGAGGAATCCGTATCACCCTTAAGTTTGCAACTTTTTTGAAGTATGCAACCTTTTCTTTCCAAACTGTATGTATTAACACTTGGAGTCTTTTTGTATAGCTGCTCCTTCCTAACAGCTGCCTGCTCCCATTGCCTCTCCTGGGCCCTAGAATCTGATATCTAAAAGCAGGATGCCTAGACAAGGCAGTACTTCTACTGAAATCTCAGCAATGTTAAGTTACTCAGAACAATTATAAATCGCATTCTTATTAACACATCCCAGGTTGTTTCTTTCCCTCCCACAAAAATTCAGTTCTTGTTCTTACATTCACTGTCCCCAAATACTCCTCTCCATTACCTCAGCCTTGATCCTGTCCCCTAGTTTTATACTCATATGACACTTTTATGCCCCCCACAACAGCATATTGCTCTATATTTGTGTAACTAATTTCATGTTGTTGACTTCAGGCACAGTAATTTCAAGACAGAATTAAAATTCAAAACTGACTTTAAAAGCATTTGGTAATGACCTAATTTCTTTCTAAGCATACTTTCTATCCTACCAACCAAATTTTCTTCAGTGTGTTAAGAGATACAAGATGAAGGAGCATGCTGCAGGACCCCACCTGAGGTGCAGTCTTAATCAGTCATCAGTAATCAATTATCCCAGATTAAACCAAGTATTGCTTTAATAAATGATCCCCTACCTTTTGTACCAATGCATCGCTGTCAATATTCAGTTTCTCAGACAACCATCTTAAAAGTCCAAGCTCAGAATTCATAGAAAAATATAATTCAGACTCTTTTGTCAGAAAGACAGAGCAGTGACCAGCAAGACCACAACTCAGGAACACAGAGTAAGCCTTCAAGTTAGACAGTTTTGTCAGAATCCAGCTGTATCTGCAGCTACTGCTTCTCCTACCTGTCAGGCCAGCTAGACTATCAGACAGACTTATCAGAATGAGACATCTGACAAGTGCAGAAGACCACTCTTAACATCTAACTCTTATTTCTTGTGCTCTTTGTCTCATATTGTCGCCCAAACACACTCATCACTGCATTGTGTTTCCCTACAAATATCATACCTGTGCTCAGGAATACTGTTTGTTCGAACATTTGTACAGAGACAAAGCTAAGAATATTTCCCCTTGATTTCCTGCAGTGTTTCTCACTTTGCATTTGAGTACTGTAGAGAATTCAGAAATCATTTTGACCCTCAGAGAATTCAGAAATCATTTTTACCAATTTAAGGCCGCACTACTTGGACTCTCTCTAACCTCATACATGCTGAAAAGTGAGATTATGTTAAAAACCAAGCAGAAGTGGCTTAAGCTAACATTAACTGCTTCTACATCAACAATACAGAAAAAGCAATCAAATGGAGTCAGTCTCTCCTTCCACAATAATTAAAATCTCTCTACACTCAATATATTTTTCTATGAAAAATTTTCACTAGTGGTTTCTGCACAATCATTTTCCTGAGTTTTATATTCATGGGCTCAAATCTTCTTCAACTCAAAATCAGAACTAAAGAAACAACCTCCAGAAGATGGTGGCACACAAACACAAGAACATCCTAAAAGCCAGGAATTCAAACGTTTAGTGGAGCTCAGGTGCTAAAGTTCCAACCAGTTAGACCCTTGTTGCCCTCCCTGTGCCTGTTTCTCTGCATCATCACCCTCACATTCCCTTAGTTTGCTAACTTTTCATGTTTGAAGTATTCAGCATGCACAAAACACTACTGGATCTTGCTGGTCTGCAAGGCAGTTGTTGCCTTTTTTTTTTGAGAAGATGTCCAGAAGGTGTCCACACCCTTAAAGAAAAGAGAAAAGAGACAGCATACCTTGGGAGACCGCACATGAGGATATTTGTTACTCAAAGTGTTTAAGCAGAAACAAATGTACTGGGGAAAAACAGATGCTCCAAATCCTAATGTTTCTAATGTTACTTTGGGATAGTAATGGTTATTCTGCAGCAACCATCACTCCCAAGAGTCAACAAAATTTCCATATGGTGACCTACCTAACAAGTCCACTGCATAAGAAACCCTCTGATAAAAACATCTTCTATTGCCTACACACAGAACAACTACTTCCTAAGCAGACCAGGTGCTTTTATAGTCCTCAGCAGTCCCCACACCCAGAACAAAACTAGTAAAGAAAAGTAAGAATGAACCATGCCAAAGACTCAGTGCTGCTGATTAGTAAGAGACTACAAAGAAGTGTGTCTGGTTTTTACAGTGTGGGAAATGCAGTGTTCAAGGATCTTTCCATGCATGTTAAAATCTGTGGAACTTCAGGCAGACAAGTAGTACTAAATTGCATACTTTTATTGTGACTTATGTATTTTGTGTTTTCCTTTGAAATATGAATATAAGATGTCACAAGAACTAATTTACTTATGAAAAAAAAAATCTTTACTTCATTAAGAGAAATGAATTTGAAAAAATCCAATTTGATTGAAACATCCAAATCTAGCAAGAAAGAACATAAACATATGCATTTGATCAAACAATTATTTAACTCAATTAAAAACTCATTTATTCTACCATCTTATTAGTAAATGTTCCAGTGACTTACTAAACATTGATTTTGTAGAGTCATTTACTTATCACTGGAAAAAAGCCACAAACAAGCTATTCTTCAAGTCTATTTCAACTTAAGGAAATCAAGAAAAGTTTTCAAAAGCTTTTATGTTCTTAGATACAATTTGTGCATTTGAGTACTTTTCATACCCAGCCTAAACATTGTTTTAAGCAAAGTTTCAAGAAAAGTTCAGTAGTTCCTCTCTACAACAAAACCAAAAGATGCTCTACCCTTCATGCTGACTTTAAGCATACTTTAAGATAAGCTGCTAAACTCAGAAAAATATTATAAACACACAAAAAAGAGCCCTTTCTTTACTAATGATCCATAACAAAAGCTTAGCAATGTATCTGTGTTTCTGGTAGTCCAGGATTTGGTTTCACCTTCTGATCCCCAGCTTAGAAAAAACACATAAATTCTATTATTTCCCTTAAAAAAACTCCACTGTAATTACTTCAATTGAATCCTTGTAACCATAACTGTCCACTCTTGATGATGTCATTTAATTCTTAACCTCCTGCAGAAAGCAGCTTCAGTATAGTTATGTCATATATGGAAACAAGGTCTCCATTTTGACACTACCTTTACATATAGTTCCTTTTTTTTTTTAATCCTAACAGGACAAAGGTTCAGGCTTCTCAATCCGTTCATGAGCAGCTTTGCCTTCCCTTATCCATATTTTCCCCAGTTTTATTTTACAGCCTAGTTAAATGTTAGACATTGCTGCCAGCTGAAAGTGGATTTTCATCAAGAGAGAAAAGCATAACTTATATTCAGGTTTCTCCATGGTCAAATCAGTTTTCAGATTGCATACTGATACATTAAGCAAACTAAAGAATCCCAAAAATGTGATTTAAAATGTCCTGGTGGTTTGTTTCCTTTTGAAGGCCCGGAGAGCAGCATTTCCTGCACATTTCACTGTCATATGATTTTCCACACCAAATAAAAAGCATCTGAAGACCAGGACTCCGTGTGGCTCAGTGGTTAAAACATGTCATGGTTAAGAAGCAACTGAAAGCTGGATGTTATAATGCAGAACATCTGGCAATTTTATCTTGAGCAGCAATGCTGGCAGTCAGTTTAGCCACTTCAGAAGAAACTTTCTATGTCTTCAGACTGCAGTAGTCCTACTCCAGGACCATTTAGGAGATAGCTTTATCTGTCAGAGTCACAGGCTAGAATGCCAACCATGGAAACGGAGTAATGAAGAGACACAAAGGAACTGCAAGACAATAAAGGCATTCAAAACAAAGCATGATGAATGTGCATGGCACTCACAATGGTGTTTGTTTAATGTGAGCACTCTTTGTGTGCAAGATTAACATTACTCCAAGGATTAATAAATTTCTTAAAGATACAATTAAATTCAAGTATGTATTTTCATGCGTGTTTTTTACAAAGAAAATCAGCTAATGCATTTAATTGTAACATTTATATGCAAACACACTGGAAACACTACAGCAGAAGATCAAAAAAAAAATAGCACTATGCTGACAAAACAAATAGAAGAATGGACACTGAATCTAATAAAGCTTTCACTGACCCACACAAAATTTGCAAATTTAGGTTTCTTTTTTTATATTTTCTTCTTTTTAAGGAATATTGTTTTATGATACTGGCAATACAGTTATTTTTCTGTATTTTTTAGAAAATCTTGCATTGGTCTCAGCCAAGACATCTTAGACAATCATATAAAAATAAATCAGATACATATGGCTGATTTGATTTTTTTATAAGCCTCTAACTTGAAACAACTATAAACCCACTTGAGGTATTAGAAAACAAAATGCAGCATATTAAACTGTAAGACTGTATACTTTCACTTAGGTAGTTTAGTGTTTAATAAAAAAACCCCAAAGCTTGTAGAATAAAATTACGGATAGGTACCTTTGAGAATGAATTTCTGAGAAAGTAATCTGAAACATTTAATAGGAAAAAAAAGAAACTACAAATGGGTAATTTACCCTAACTTACACTGCATATGCTTTCTAGCAATAACATTATCCAATATTTATTCCATTACTGTATCATGACCATATAACAATTTCCACAATGACAGCTGTGTCAAAATGGGCTTTTGGTTGTTGCTTTTTGGGTTGGTTTTTTTCTGGGTTTTTTTTTTGGGGGGGGAGGCATGTTTGGTTAGTTAGGCTATTTTCACAAGCACAGTTATAGTGATGTGAATTTCTGTACATGTACAACACACACACTGTTAAGAGAACTAGCATTTACACCTGTACACACATAATTTGCCAGTAAAAGAGCAGTTATGGATTAAATACATAATCTTTAGATAACATTTACAGCCCCCACCTCTTACTTTCAGTCAAAATTCTTTCAATACTTGAAACTGTTGCCACTATCTCCTCCCATTCCAAAGAAGACGACACCACTACATTTTTTGGTAGGTTGGGATTAACAGAACAGAAAGTTTCTTCTTCTGTGATGACAAAACCTCAGATATATTTCGTGCCTTTTTAAGTATTTTCAGTCATTCAATATCACACTTATCTCAGCAGAAAACAGCTACACAGCTTTTGTTAAAGCAGTGAGAACTACCATCAAATAAAAAGTGCATCCCATACTCAGTGACCACATTTTAGAGTAACCAAAACCAAAGAAGGCCAAGTTCACATAAACAGCCACTTGTACACATTTCAGAAATCAAGAGGAAAAAGTATAATGTTTCAAGAATAACACTGAAATCTTTCATTGACTGCATTTACATGTAGTCTGAGGATTAAATGTCCTCCAGCCGAATTCACCAAGTTTGTAACATAGTTAAGAAAAACAGATTATCTGAGGAGATTTTAAAGGAATAAGAGGCTGAGAAAGCAGATGGTATTATCATTGTCAACACAGTGAACACAGACAATAGTAGCCACATTTAGAAGTTAATTTTTACATACAAACTAACTTTAGGTAGCTGTTAAGACTGCTAGTGACAACATGTGAAGTTGTTTCCTCAAGTCTCTACCCAACCCACCTACTACTGGTAACAGAAGAGTTCCTGCAGACAATGCATGAGAAACATTCTCTCCATTCCTAAATATGGCATGTTTTCTAAGCAAAATAATCAAGTAAAGGTCAAAGTACACATGTAGTGAATATCAGCATGACACATATAATCTGCTTATGTCAAATATATCCACTTACATGTGCTGGATGCATCTGATATATACCATTCTAACACTATAATCAAAGCTAAATGAGAACTACTGAAGCATTTAAGTGATGAAGTTAAGTAGTAAATTAGAAATGCTGTGTTGTTAAGAAACTCATACATACAAATAACCATTAAATAATCTCTTCATCACTTAAACACAAAAATAAAACCATTAAGGTACTGGAAAATACAGTACAGAATATCAACTGTCAGAAAATTAGGATCTGTCATATTTTCAATTAGGTACTTTTGTGCTAGATAAAAAAAACCAAAATTTCCAGCACATCTGTAGAAGTACCTCTGAGATGACTTCAAGTGTGAGCAACTTAATCACCAACATTAAATAAAAGGGTCACTACAGCTAAGATATTTAATGCAGTTCTAGTTCTCTAAAATTTGAGCGTCACAAAGAGAACAACATCTTAGAAATGAGATAATGAAAATATTTTTTTTTCTTTTCCTTCATGCATTAAATGGCTAAGAATACTTTTCAGTACATATTTAATGGACTCAGACTGGTTCCATATTTATTTAGTACACTGCATACATTTTTAACAAAGATTACAGGGTTAGGGGCATTTTGGGTTGTTTCTGGGTTTTTTGGTTCTAGTTCAGTTACCATAATCACTTTTCAACATCAAATCCAGATAGTAACTTGACTTGTTAAGGAAAAGAACTGATAATAATTGTGGGAGTGAGATCAGCTTGGTCTAGTTCAAAAACATCTGTAAAATGCATTAATGCAAAAACAAAGGATATGAACATAATTGTAATACATTACTAAAGCACAGTACGTGTAGTAGGAGATCAAAGTTAACACTCAGTGTTTTGAAGTCTGATATACAATACAAAAAAGATCAGCATCTGGAGGAAAATGAAAAGAACACATTAGTGCAATGGTTTTGCCTATTACTCACTGCAGAGGTTCCAATGAAAAATACAGCTAGTAACAGAGGAAATTACTTCTCTGCATGCAAATACCTGTATCTATTATTCTTTCCCAGAACTACATTTAAGTATTACATAACACAGTTAGTGTAGGAGTAATTTTGGTAACATGTTAAATTCCTTTAAATTACATTATATTGAACTGGGTTTTAAAGCACAGCTTCTTAAAACAATTAGAAGAGTATGGATTCTATGAGACGTCCAGAAAAGAGAAAGATTTCCAGAAACTTTATCAAACTTATTAGTAAGCACGAAGTGCAGCAAGAGAGAACAACTTCAATCTCTTTTCTGAGTACTGGGGTATTTATGTTTCATGGCATGCATGAGTCAGTCTGCCTCAATGCTGTTTAACCTCTAACTCACCTCATCTACAAAGCTGGTGCCATCAACACAATTCAAACACTGAATTGTTCACATTGTGTTCAGAACCCAATAAAATCTCCTGAATGAACCCACGCGTGCTGCAAGTCAGCTCACAAAAACTGAGCTCGCTATTTAGCATTTGTTGGACAGTCATAAACAGACCTTGCCCACACAGACCTTGCCTACACATGATCTTTAGTAAGAAATGCTGATAGAAATGTATCTATATTTTCCAGTAAAACTTCTATTAAGAAGACAGTAAACAATCAGTGATGAACAGTAGCACCTTGTTCTCTCTATAGGATTAAGAATTGCTGCCTTCCCTTCTTGGGAATCAGCAATATGTGCTTAATGGTTTAAAGAATGGATTACCATAACAAAAAATTTTGGTCTACTTAAAAATTACTCATCTATTATTTCTTACTGGTGATATTCTCTAGGTAACATTAAAAACAAGTGGTACAATAAATTAGAACTTTTAGGATTTATATTATGACAAATCAGGATTTGTTTCAATTTAAGATTTTGCCACTTCAAGTAGTTCTATTATTTATTAGAATCACAAGTATTACATTTTCAAAGGGTGACCCTGAGCCCTATTCAACTCTTAAGTTCTCTGTGTTAGTACCTGTATTCTGGCACTGTAACATTATTTAATAAATGAAATACTACTTCTAGTTGTGTTCTGGAATGTGCCAAAAATAAACAGCACACCATATAATTTCAGATAAAAAGCTAAGGTTATATTAAATGGGTGATTAATTTGAATAAAAATATTGCTTGCTACAATAAAAACTAAATTGTTTTTATGAAGCACCACCATACAATTAAAGGCCCAGCACCACAGCAATATAACCATCTTAAAATAAAATTATCAACTTACAGCATTTTATAAAATCATAGAACAGTTAGGGTTGGAAGATCACATAACTCCAAATCCCTGGCAAGGCCAGGAACACCTTCCACCAGACCAGGTTGCTCAGAGCACCATCCAACACGGCCTTGAACACTTCCAGGGATGGAGCACCCACCGCTTCTCTGGGCAACCTGGTCCACTGTCCCACCACCCTAAAGGTGGGGAATTTCTTCCTAACATCTAATTTAATTCTACCCTCTTTCGGTTTCAATCCATCCCCCTTGGCCTATCCCAAAAGACCCTCCTCCAGCTCTCTTGTAGGGTCCCTTCAGGTCCTGTAAGGGTGCCACAATTTACAGACTGTAATTCTGCAATGTTAGCTTTGTTGGTAGAGTTGACTTGCCCTTAAGAGATTATTACAGATTATTTGCATTTGTTCCTGACTGAGCAGAATATCAGCCACTGATACAGTGATCATTCAAAAAGCTCAGAATCTTTCTGATCACTGCAGCTGTAACCTAGACACAGATTATCCATGTGATGTCAATAAAATATCATTTTTTACCCAGCAGACAACATCCTAATGCTTAAAATGCTCCTTCAAAAAAAAAAAAAAAAAACAAAAACAAAAAACAAACAAAAAAAAAAAAACAAAAAAAAAAAAAAACCCAGCATTAAAAAATATAGCTAGGATTTAGAATGAATTACTAAATCCCTTAAATCCACATCATTCACCTCTAATAACCTCTGCTGAAGGCTTTGAGAGCATGTTTAACTGACAAACAGCTTTACAAACCTCATGTAAATACATTAGACCAGATCTATCAAAAAATGAAATAAAATAAAAATCAGGCTAGCTTTCAGGTCATTTTAATAATGGTAATACAGCTTCCTTGATTAAAGAACAAAGAAATCTCAAAGCACAGCTTAAAAGACAAACACAAACCAAAAGTAGTACACTGAAGGGTACCACTTTTTTCTCCATATTCTAAACTTGCAGTTTAAAGGGAGATCTGAGTAAATTAAAATTAAATAGGTCTTGTTTCTGTTAGGTATTGAAAATTTTTAATGAAATATAAAGACAGCTAGATATTCATCTAAATAAACTTCATTTTTACCACTGAAATTTTAATTAATGTGACAGAACTATCTGAGTAGCTACATCTAGTTGGCTGAATGCATTACAACTAACCAGAGAAGCCAAGATACAGCTTTCTTTTGTCATCTGTTTGAAATAGGTATCTGTCAGAAGTCATCATCAAAATACATTCATAAGAATTCAGGACGTATTAATTCCTGTATATACAAAACTCAGTGTCTCCAAAATGTTATCTAGGATGCCAGCTTAATTTTCATCCATTGAAACAACACTGAACCACAAACACAGTCTTCCTGGAAAATGTATTTTCAGCTCCTCTGGGCAGAAGATTTCACTCTAATTTTAAACACAATGTATATGTGTGTTATCAGAGGTGCAAAAAGAAAAAACTAATTTCTGTGTTGACACAATCCTAGTACCTCTAATCTCACAGGCACTGTTTTCCAAAATAAGCTGCTAAAGAGCTAACAATTTCTTCAGCAATTCTTTGACCTGTCTGAAGATCAGTCTAACAGCATACCAAAAGACAGGTATCCTAATCTTCTATATTTTGCAAATTATCACATTTAATCTTTTTTTTTAAATTTAATTTTCTAAAAACTAACCTAAAATGTAAACATTTATGCCAAGAAATTAACCATTTAGTTCTAAATCAAGTGAATACCAAGAAGCTTTACTGTCCAAGGATTGAGTAACAAATCTTTTTACGTTTTCCTGCAGAAAAATTACACCTTCACCATATAGTTTTGGCATTAAGATAATGCAACCTTCAGATGGAAGGTAGAAGGCAATCCAAATCTGAAGGGAGAGCTATGTTTTTTTGTGAAAATGAGTAAGACTTTACATTGTATCATCAAAGAACCAAGAAATTTCAAAACACTGAAGATGTTGCACTCCCTAAGTTCCTTTCAAAAGAAGCAGTAAAAATCAGATAACAGACTAGAAAGACAGAGACAATTTAAGAATAACTCTTAAATTACTGACCTCTAACATAAAGCCATAAAAGCTGTTTGTTTCTGTTCTTTACTGTGCAGAATGAAACAATCACTTGGAAAAAAACTAATACTATTAATAAACTGCATTAGGTTTATAGAAGGAATAAAGGCAAGTTTATTAGATTAGCTAAGATCTACTGATATTTATTTTGATATTTTTGTATAATGTAACGCACAGGTAATATTGGCATTGGCCTAAACAAGTTACAGAATTCAAAATGAAGATCCACAAAAGAGCTGCTGTGCTAACTAAAAAAGGGAACCAACACTTCAGAAATGGCATAATGTACTAATTACTCTACAGCTTCACAGCCATAAATCTCTCTGTATAGAGGTACATAAAAAAAGTCAATCTGCCTAAACACAATGCATCAAACTCCCTGAGCAAAGCAGCTCAAACCTCTCTAATCTCTTTAATTCAAGGCCTGAAAACCTTATCTGGTGCATCATCCTGCTATGTACAATCCACCTGAACTGAAGAGAAGAAGAACCTACACAAACACATAAATTAATGCAAGACTATCTCAAATGATAGAAAACCACCCTGCTGGTACTACTGCAACAAGCAGAAGCTGCTCCTGTAATAGGAAGAAAAGCAGCTCTTAACATTAAGACAAACAAGAGCCCAAGATCACTGCTGCAGTCCTGTAAAAGCTGACCCTAAGCTGCTCAGTCACACCTCGCTTTTACAAACCCTCCAACAAACTTAAGGAAGGGGACAGACCAATTCCTGCTAAGAGCAGGAGATCTGGAATTTCCTGATCTCTTCCCATCCTGTCAGAGTATGCCACAGCACAAGGACCACTAAAAGCAAAAAGGGAAGGCTTTAACCTGCATTTCAGGTTCACATCTTTATCCCACAGCTTCTTTCTGTTGAGGCCAGCTTCAGAGTGCCACCCACACAGACACTCCCTGAGAGCACTGAAAAGGACAGAAAGGCTTCTTCACTACCACTTTACCTGCTGCAGAGCCACAGATGAGATTTTGCTCTTCACTTCTCTTTGAGTCAGCTGTAAGACAGTGGTAACAATCAAGTCTGGGTTCAAGAACTAAACAGGTTCTTGAGAAGAAACTAAAAATCTCAGATATGAAGAAGCAGCAAAAAGTATCAAGCAGGACTAAGCTTTCAACTAAGGTCCTGTACTTATTTCAAACTTACATTCAAACAGCACTCACTGAAAGAGTACTAGATGTAGTAGTAAGTTATGTCAAATATTAAGCTTCAATTATCTTTTATTTTGGAAGTGCTTCTAACATAAAATCATATTTAAATCACATGGCACTTTTCTAAATATGATTTAAAATCATATTTAAATCACATGGCACTTTTCTATCTCTAAAATAAAGATGGGGATTAAGATATATAAAGTTTATACCATTTGAGGACATTGATACTTTCATTTATTAGAAAAACAAGCCCTTTTTCTTCTAAATTAAGCATTAAACTCTGAGATACTTAATCGAGTATCAAACTGTTTCCAAGAGTTCCATTATGGAGCAAGAAAACATCAAAAACAAGTTACTGTAAAAATCACCTAACAAGCTGCTTGGATCAAAAGTAAATAAGTAAATTTTTAAAGTAATTTTATTTGGACACCAAATGAAGCATTCATGCCTTTTTTACACTGAACGAGCCAAGTTTTAAGAGTACTTTTATAAAATTACTCATACCAAATTAAAAATTTGATGTTACTAATAAAAGCACTCTTTCAAGATTTGTCCTTCCAAACTCTTTAACCTTCTCTGTCATTAGGGCTGACTGATAAGCCACCAGCTGTTTTTTTTTCTTCTTGGTGCTACAATGCATTCTCTTCCTTTTTAAGGCTAGCATGCCCAAGCAACAAACAGCACGACTTTAGCCAGCTGCTAGAATGTCACTAACCTATATATTTAGCTCCCATCTCATTTACTGCCATCCCTCAGTGTCAACCATTTAATGTCCCTTTTGCTCCAGCCTCCTGACATTCCTCACTGAGCTGACAACACTGCGGGCTGGATCAGCGGACACAAGATACAAGAACACACAACAACAAAGCAGAGACCTTATCAGTTACCAGAGACAGAAGCCATGCCTTGTCAAACACACTCAAGCAAAAAGCCTTTTGGGTTTTGCTTCCCTCCCCCCACTTCTAGATTAATTTTTACTGTTAATAAACTGTGTAGTTGTTTGCATAATATTACCTTTAGATCTTGAGTAAAATAGCAATTTGTTCTTTTAGCCTGTTTTTGCCTCGCCTCTGCTTTGTCAGTACTTTTTGTACATTATAATATAAACTAAAGTCACATTTCCTTTCCATTTAATACTGGCTTTAACATTAAATCTTTTCCTCATGCCGCAAGTTTAAAGAGAATCTTAATTGGGTAGTTTAAATTCCACTTCAAATAACTAAAATAATATCCCTCAAAATGATTTTTTTATGCTACATGTTCTGTTCATGTAAAAACACTAATCTAATTACTGTCGTATTTTGGAAATAATTGGATTTTAAATTGCTTAGAATTATCAACATAAGTGAGAAAGCTGTAAAGATAGACAAATTAACAATTTCATGGTTTTAAAATGGGAATCTCTGTTATCATTAGATTCCCATTTGCAATTATTTAAAGGCCCACAGAACAGTTTGGTAGTTCCCTCCTTTAAGTGGTCATAAAACCCTTTAAACAGTAATTGAAAGATTGTTAACAGAAACTCTCTCAGGAAATCAGATCCTGTGAACAATCTAACAGTAGGCATGCTTAAGCGAGATAGTGAATAATCTGGTTCATCCTATTCACTAAAATGAGGTTTTCAGAACAGTGACAAGACATCAGTTTCAATAACACCAGCAGATGAGTAAAAATTGTTCAATTCTGTGCTCTACTTGGGAATAGTGACACATTTATCTAGAGAATTAACAAGTTGTGCTGTGTGTAAATCGGTCTCCAAGCCTAACCACAGGATCCAGCAGTGCCCTCTAAGCCTCACAGTTTACATCATTAAACTCATATTCCAGTAACAAAGGATCCTCAGGATATACAGTCCAACAACTAATTTCCATAATAATACTTTTAATTAGATGTGACTACATATGACATTACCCAAGGCACTTAAAGCTGGCAATTTAGCTGTAGACTACTTCCATTTCTCAGTAATTAGAAGTGAGAAAGACACATTTAAGTCGGAGCACTATGGCACATAGTGATACTATAGTTAAAAATACTAAGAAGAAATTGAAATCTTCTTTCTAAGAAGAAATGGAATTCTTGTACATAAGGGACATAATTCTCTTTTTCCATTTACCAGACAAATGCAGCTGCTTTTTCTCCTTTCAAAAGGAAAAACTGACTTTGCAGAAACAGGCTTGGAGGTTATACTCAAGTTTATGCAAAGAAGAGGTTCTCAATAACCACTTCATTTTATTTTATTAGTTACTGGAACTTTGTCTAAAGTTCATCATCCCTTTAAGGCAACAGATTTTACGCTGAATTATTCAGTCTTTTATAATTCTACGTTGCAAAAATATATTTATTTGCCACCTTGGAAGATAGGAAGGGAGGAAACACAGAAATTGCACACTTCCAAATCAGAAGACCTCAATGCAGTACTATATAAATAGAAATTACTATTTTTTCCTCCATAATAGCACTCTTTCATAAGCAAAGTTAAAAATAAAGCAGTAAAGCATCTCACCAAGCAACTAAACCCCATGCTAAAGATGCACAGTATTGTTTTGTGGTTAAAGATAGGCCTTAGCAATTAGAGCTGTGATGCAAGTTTCCATATTCAAGCAAGGTACTTTGGGAAAAAACGCATTTTATCAAGCTTCTGAAGTGAGTGAGAAAGTAAGGTGTTTAACATTCCTAAACATAAACATGCTTTTCATTCATATGACTGATTTTAATTGCTTAATTTAGCTGACTAAATTGTAATTTATAATCAGAACCAATATTAGATAATTTCTGCTTTGCTCCTTTAACTTTTACACACATTTGAGAATTGGTATCAACTGCAATCTCATTCATAGACTGGGAGCTCTATAGTCAAACAAGCTGAATTTTCCCCTTCATAGGGGAAAGTGAGTCAGAATTCTTACCTCATTTAAGACCAATCAAATCCTGAAACACCTATTTTTATTGTTAAATATATTGAAAACACTTCCAGTATTGCACAAGCAGAACTACAAAACCTCACTTTCTAAATAAACATCACACTTAGTCATAGCTTCATACACACTTTATACTACTTCTCATTAATTAGGGGCTTATTTACCAAACTAGGTCCAGAATTTCATTCCATGAAAATACTGAAACACATCAGAGAAAGTAATTTTAAACTGCGTCATCAAAACAAAAGCAATCCCCCTTCCAAAAATTGTAACAAAACCCAACAGGATTATCTAACTGGTAGCACTTCTCATTCTATTACAGACCTTAAGTTATATAATTCAATCAAGTGTAAAAAAAAGTAAGATTAGAAACCGTCAATGCCTATTTACTGTTATACAAGTATTTCTTCTTCTAAAAAAAAAAAAAAGATAGATTTCACAGTGTTAACCATATCTGAAGTGAAAAATTAAACTAGTAATTCCATTCACCTGCTGGAAATGTTACAAAATGTCTTCTCCATATATTTACAGCTGCCATAATCAGAAGACAGCTCAATATTTCCTTTAGTGTTTTAAGGTCTAATCTGCCTTGTTTGCTCTAAATGATTCCTGCTAAAAGCTCTCAGGAAACCTTAAGTCTGTGTTCTAACTGTAAGAATACAACGCATAAAAAGACAAATGAAAACTGAAAAGCACCAGAAGCATCTTAAAAAGCTCCCAACCTTGTTGAGAGCATGTAAGGATACAAACCCCACAACAGAAGCACTGCAGAGTTCTGTGATTCAGCCAGTACCAAGCACTAAGAGCAGCAGTATTACAGCCCAGTAATACAGTGAAAGCAGCCCCTTTGGATATCAAGTCATATTGAATCTATTATCCCCTAAATATGTACAATTACAACACTGCTAAAAGAGCAGCTTATCAACAATTGCTTCGTTCAGGCTTTATTCCTGACTAACTTCTGCCTTCTACTCTGGGTTTTTAAGTAAGGACATGGGTACTTCTACTTCTTACAGCTCTGTGATGACCAACATCACTGCAGACACTGCAACAGAAGAGGAACTACCTCATATTTATCACAGAAGAAACAGCAGAAGAAAGAGTTATGTCATAAGGCTTTGAGACGTACTTCAGGTTTACATGTCAGCCTATCTGTCTGTAGTGACTTAGGATTTAGAGATATATATACATGTTCTAGCCCCATCTATATAACAAAGCCAGAGTTTCATGTCTCTCTCTTGCTTTTAGCTTGCCCATCAGCTGACTCACAGAAAGAAGTGCAGTCCTTCACAAAGACTCAAAGGCCATTGCTTACAAATTTTCCAGTCTTAAGGGCAACATTTGCACTTGTGGAAGAAAAAAAGATATCCAAAATATTAATGTGGCCACAATAATTTGAAAAAATCAAATGACATTGAAGCCCAAGATGTACTGTTTGAGTACTTGGGTTGAATGACATCAACTTTGCTTTACTTTTAATGCAAGTGACATTTGTTTTTTAAAAAAAAGGTAATCAAATTTTCAAGTAAGTTCAAATTATAAAATTCAAGCAATTAGGATAAATATTATGACCCAGACATTTAAGATGTTGATTTGAATAATATATTCATTATCATCAGTACTTAAACACACTAGCAGTATAACAAGGGGTCATTTCCAGATGGAACAGCAATACAGATACTTATTTAATGTACCATTCACATTTTTAGACCACCTGTACTTCACAGAAAAAAAAAATCATCTGGTAAACTGCTGCATATTTCAGACAACTTCCAACCACAATTTAATTGATAATCTTCCCAAAACAAGCAGTATCACTGACCACAGGGCAGAGCCACAGATCACAGTGTTAGCAAGTAGAACAAACTGGAATTTTTGGGTCAGTATGTTCTGAGTGTTTATACACCACACAGCTGAGAGATATTGATCAAGCTTACTCTGTACTCTAAAGAGACAGAAACCTGAAAAAGCAGTAATCAACCCAAGCAACTGGAGGGTTGGGTGGATGAATGAACACAATTAGGACAGGTGCATGAGCTTTCCTGAAGAGAAAAAGTGCTATGCTATATAATAAGAGAGAACTGAGTGCAAATAAGGTGTAAAAAGTAACTGGCTGTTCATCAAGCAAAGTTATTTCTCTTAGAGTACTAAGTGTATTGGAAAGAAAATAATTCACTCAGTTTCAAAGTAGTGCAGCAAATTTCAAAAGGAATCAGTGCCTTCACAGAATTCACTATCAGAAATTGCTCTTAAAGAGAAAATAAACATATAAAAGCTTAGAATTGTGAATTACTATCATGCCAAGTGACTGAAATTAAACAACAGTGTTCAACTACTGTTCTTACTAGCATCAAAAAATGGCAGAGACTAATTTCATAGACTGAGTAGATCCATACTAGAGCTACAGAAACTCTGAATCTCCTAGGCAAAGATACCTACTGACATAGCATTTGTGTTTTATTTTGAATCCAACATTCCAAACCAAGGCATTCTCAAGCAATGAAACAAAACACAGAAAAAGGAAAGTTTATTACCAAAGCTGGATTTGTGTACTATCTTCTCCTCAAGAAAACTCATATATAAGACAACCAAGTGACCAACATTAATGAGACACATGTAAGGAACAAAACAAAAGAACATATTTCTGTTCTTTTGAAACATGGAACAAATTCAGATCAAAAATGAATGCTATAGATGCAGCATTACACTGAAAACTTTTCCTTGACAAGTGATGTACACTTTTAAATGCATTAGTAACTTCAGAAATAGCATAATATCAAAAGAGCACACCTGCTTAAAAAAAACTCAACCATGTTGCTCAAAAGGCAACTTATTCTTTTTTCCTTTAAATTAATATGCACCTTCAAGGTTTGTGGGCAGACTTAATCTAGTAAAAAAAAAAAAAACCAGAACTTTTACCACTGAGGGCATGTAAATTGATTTTTACCTAAGCATATAATTTATGAGAGGTAAAAAGAAAAGCTGGTATGCTGACTGGAACTCAAAACTATTTTAAATAGCAATTCTAGATAGGTGCCATCTTATCCCAGCAAAACACAGAGCAAACACAAGTAGCTAAGACTTGCATTTCACTGACCTACCCCTATGAAGTTACCAAAGTCCTGCTGTCCTCTGACTGGAAAGCATCAGATGACTTTTGCAAGGGCAACTCCGTAAAATTCTGACTATACAAACAGTAATACCTAAACTGCAGAGCTGCTAAAAAGGAAGAAATATTTAATATATGTGTCAAAAGCTGACTGACTACTGCTGGGGGAGGGGTGAAGACAGCATGGTATTACAATTGCCAGGTTAAGTTTCTGGGGAGAGTATTACAGCTTAGTGCTACAGCTCTCCTTTGGTCAACTAATCAGAAGGGGAAAAAACATAAACCTCAATAAAGGGTTTTTCTCTCTGTATTTCCTCCTTCCTTAAAACATTGTGCCTCTCAAATCCCATCTCTTTCAGGAGTCTGTTTCCACTCTCTAAAGCAGAAGGAAGATCTGCTCCTGACTTTGAGTAACAAAGCACAACAATTAAGGATTCTGATGTCTAAACAGTAATTTGTCAATTCACCTACGTGTTTTGAACACAAGCATTACCTTGCTCTGTTAAGTATTGTTTCAGCACTTACTCGATGTATTTCCATGTTTACTGCAGTCTCCAATCCTAGTTAAAGTACACAGGACATTAATTCACAAAAAACTGCCCACAAGTTCAGCAGGTGTACCCAAGAGTACCTGACCTCACAATCACAAGCAAAAATATCATGCTGAAGCACATCCTCATCTCTGTATAACATCCTTCTTTGCTAAAATAAACATTTCAAATAACAGACTGAAAAAAAAAACCCTATATAAAACAAAGCAAAATCAGTATGTTACAAGTACCAGCCTCCCAGCTGACCTTTTATTATTTGTATGTGCACCCAGCTCTCCTAGACTTAAGTCTTGCAAGAGCATAGACTGCCCACTGAAAGCCTGACTCTGCACAGAAAACAAAATGAGCCAATGAAAGGCACTACAGGAGCAAAACCAATCATGATGGATGTTGACTGCTAGACCTATTTCAGGAAGTTCCATTGGACACTTCCTTTGCAACCTCAAAATTTTTAATTCCCACAGTCAAACATTTTTATTAAAATTAACTTATTAGAACCATTTTAGCTATTTCATCCACAGAAAAGTAACAGGTATCTTCAAGCTATTTAGACTGATTTTCTAGACTATCATCCTCCTTTGGCACTTGGCTTCCCCATACACACACAGTCCTCTCCAGCCATGGTGAAGAGAGGCACCCAAATGTCTAGCAGTGGCTGGTAATGTCACATTAGAGGATTCCTATCCTTACAAGTTGGACCTGTATACTGACTAAAAAAGAAAAAAATTCCACTGCATGCTGAAGGGAATATCATACACATGCTGCACATGGCATGTATATCATCATGCATATAAAACTAGGAGTTTAATATTATGATACTAATTTGAAGACATTACTAATACAAGCATCAACATAAAAACATGGTGTCCTAACAAATATGTTCAGCTTTCCTAGCACTACCAAGTACAAGTCATTTCTTCTCCCAGATTTCCAAATTTACTTAGAAATATATTAAGGGGAACATAGCCAAAGCAAATACTACTTACTAAGCTCTTACTTTACCTGTCTTACTTCCACCCTACCTTCCATTTCTTTTTATTTACACACACAGAAAGACCACAGGACCTGCCAACAGCACAAATAGTAGGAATAAAACGGGAAGAAGAACATTAACAGATAAATGACAAGGCAATCATCTGACTTAATTCCACTAAACTCTTCAAGAGTTTAAGAGGGAAAGATAATGGAGATACAGATCAAGTTAATTGGTACTGCTGAGCTGCTGCTCAGCCTGCAACATCACTCTAAGGGACTAAAGGACAGGATTTTTAATGCCAATGTATTTTAGACTGTCTTCCATCCTTTTGCCTCCACATACACACGTGCTCTGGAGATCTGACCATCTCATCTATTAATAAAATTATGACAACATCTGTCATCCTGCATCAAAAAACCCCAAAACTAAAACACCCACCCAAAACCCAACAAACCCCAAATCCCCCAAACAAGCTACTGAGTGTTTAGCATGGTTCAAAAAAATTTTAAAAAAACCTGTCAAAAGTGATTCAGATAGTGAGTAATGGAAGGATATCTAATAAAACATTAGATAGAAGGGGTAAAAAAAAATCTTCATACAGATATTAAGGCATGTCTCCATTTTTATAGCATCTAAAAAGGGACCCTTTCTCAATCCATATCCTTACCATGTGCGACCAGAGTGCATAAAGCCTCTCATTAATACATAAAGTTCAAAATAAAAATTAAATTCTTTGTTCCCATTACTTCTATTAAAATGTTTTTCCAAAGACCTTACTGAGACTAAAAATTAGTAATCAAACTATTTAGTTATTTCATATACATTTGTACTTTCATCAGTAGCTGACCATTTTCCAAATCCTCCTTCAGCCCTGCCATTATTCTTTATCCCAAGTTTATGTACAGAGATCACTTATATTCTCTCTTTCCTTCAAATTGCTAGGGTAAACAAGGCCTAGTCTTTTAGCTTCCTTCCCTGTTTACCACTAGGGAGTGAAAAGCTTAAGTAAATAATCAGAACAATAAATAAAGATGATGTTATCATGTTCCTAATCCATATTAGGGACGCTAATAAACTCTGATATTACAAATTGAAAAAGGATTTAAACACTTTGTCAGTAAGTTCCCCATAGTAAAATGAGCCCTTGTGTTCACCGTTGTGTTGCACTAATTAAACAGTTTTAACTAAAATGGTCAGGAAGTACACACAAGCTGTTTATCACTGCTGGCCTTTGAGCTCCAGTATACTCCAAGGACACGCTACTTTAGATGCGATAATTACTGAGTTCTTACATTTTTACTGAAGAGGCACAGAAGAGTTCCAACAGAGAATTTCACATTAATCAGAAAGAACAGGGTACTTATTAATAATAAAGCTATGATTATAATAGAAAAAAAAACATTTATTCAGTTCAACATTTGTAGGTACTAATTCCAAGAACTGTTTAAATTGATATCAGGCAGAAAGTTTAGTCTCGTCTCTCTAGGGAAATTCGAGAAAATTAATCATTTATCTGAAGCATAGGAAATGCTAAAGACTTTTAACTATTCACCCACAAACAATAGCTTATCCTCCATTCTTCTGCTTCTTAAGAGCTCAACAATTTCTGACATCTTTTCTTCTTATGTTTTAAAATTCTGACAGATGTTATTTCTCCATGAACTGGAAATGTCTTCAAACTGTAACACCAAAGACTTACAAGAGAGCACAAATATTACTCTGTAGAGAACTCACTTTTAACTTAAGGGCAAAATATGGACAATTAATGGAATTTCTTTCCTTGGGCGCCTTCTGCAAAAGTTCTTTCTCAAGTTTCAGGAGCATATTTACATGGTTCAGAAAGCTAAGTATCTCAAATCTCAGTTTTAATACTAAAATTTCTCTAAAGTTTAAACACCTTTCAAGGGTGCTAGAAGAAAACAATAGGAATAGACCCCATTGTGTAACAGGAACTTCCTAGGAAGAAAAAAAAGTGTCACAAAGGAGACCATCCCAACAGTTACACAATTTATCAGACTCTGACTACATAACAGAAAAATTCTCCTTATTAATACAACACATCAAAGAAAATGAATTCTTGCCTAGCAAGATTTTTGTGTATCTTCCACTTACTAGTACAGAAATTCAGATTCTGCACAGTCAGCATTTAAAAACTACAGGCTGTTTCAGTCAATTAATTTTTTGGCAAGTTGAACCTTGCATCAACTATGGCCTTCAAATAAATATTAGATTAAAAATACTCAATATGCACTAGTACAAAAAAAATAAATTAGGAGCCTTCAGGGGATTTTATAGATTTATTTTAGCTTTTAAGTTTAATTTTATATATTCTTTATTTTGTGTGGATAACCAAAGGATAGTAAAACAGTAATATCAAAGTGATACAGGCTATGAAAATTTACTGTTTCATCTTCTGTGTATGTCATAAATAAAGCATGTTTGTTTAAACTTATGGTAGACCACTATTTTTATGTTCACAAGTAACTTAGGATACTGTGCACACAATGGCACTATAGTACTATGCATTATTCACTACAGTCAACTAACCAATATGCTCAAAATTCTAAGTCAAAAATACCATAACAAAAGCTTATAAGAACAACCTAACATTTTGCTGATTTTTTAAAATTTCTTTTACTAAAATATTATTAAATATACATCAGAAAACCAGTTTCTGGTCACTTTTTTTCTGAACAAATTTAGGTTTATCCGACTTTATATCTTTGTAATGTATACAAGACAGTCGGCTGGAAGAAAATTATGGCAACAGAAAGAATCAACTAGATTTATCTGAGAAACTCACTCTCATAGTCCATACAGCATGTCTTTCCTATATCTGGTAACAACTAAATTAACTGCTGAATATGAGTAAGAAGTTTCACATACTGTTGTGAAAATTCTCACAGGTAACAATTTCTCTCTTTACACACAAATTTACCTTCACTGGTGAAATGAATACTAATCCATGAATTTTACACTTCTTTTTTTTAGTAAGTTGGACTCACTGCACTCCAGACCTTCTAAATGCTGTGCTAGCCTGAATTCAAAGCAGGTTACTTAACATCTAACTTGCAGAAAGATTTTAGAGATGGCCTACATAGCAAATCACAGCTTTTTATTTGTATGCAGTGGTATATTCTAGTTGATTAACCAATTATTAAGGCTGGGCAGATCCCATTCCAAGTAGCAAGGAACAAATACAGGAGCGCACAGAGAACACCGGGCTTGGCTCCCTGGTGAAGTTTGAACTGCCAGGTCCCACCACAGCAGCAGAAGCTCCACATTTTCTAGCACACACTTCACATCATCTCACAAGAGCCAACAGCCTTTTTATTCCAGGTCACATGAACACAAATCACAAGCTTCTCCCACTTCCGAATGCCTAAGCGTTTATTAAAATAAATTAGTGAGCACTTCAAGGCCCTTCTTCTAAAAGCAAACAAAGAGCTAGCAGGAGCTAGTGAAATCATTTCTTTGTCAGAAACTTGAGACAAACTCTTCCCTGCTCATTTACACTATATTTGATAATTAACTGGCAGTGAAGACCTAAGCTACGAAACATGTGATTTCTAGAACAGCAGCTTAATAGTTAAGGGAAACCCAACACCTTTTTTCTTACTCATAATCCCCATACAGCAGGCATCAAGCTCTGTCAAAACTACAACAAATAACTTTGGCAACTCTTCACAAAGAATACACCGTCAAGTTATGAAACCAAGATTTCGATAACTAAGAAATGTTTTAAAAAGCCACTAAGCAACATAATTCTAAGATATCTGGAGGTATTAAGTCCAGAGCTACTTACATGGCTCTGTGGAACAACTGCATAGGACAATTGCTCTCAAAAATCTCTAACACTCAGGAGTCTCAAAAGAATTAACTGGGTTTGGTGTGGGGACACGTATGCACATACACATATGTTTAATTTGGAAGAAAAATGCAATACAAGGGGAGAGAGATGTCCTTAGTGCAAGTGCAAATTCCTTAAAGACTTTTCCCAGTAGAGGTATTTTAACCCCAAAGCAAAACAACTAGTGAAAACTTGAAAAGGGAGAAAAGACATTTGTCTAAGAATTCGGTTCTGAATAGGGACTTGAACTTTATTAATGGAGCATGGCACAGTGAGGTTTATTTAGAGGCCTGTATGTTCTAAGCAGCACTGAAATAATAAAACTCCATTTGGAGAGCTTAATCTAATTAAGCATACAAAGAACAGCCACAGAAATACACAAGTGTTACCTCTATTTTTGCTGTTCTGTACTTTCTCCCACTTTGTATCACTTTAATGCGCAAATCCCTTACTTGGACCCTGCACCCCTCTACTGCAACAGAACCTGTTAATTCTATTAGGGAAGAACAACATGGCTTCCTCCTTTGTCACTGATCAATGAAAACGGCTGGGGGTAGTTGGGGTAGATTTTGAAAGGACTGTTCTTCACAAGTAGTCTTTAGAAACACTTCAGATCAGATTAATTCAAAACTATTCTAGTTAAATGAAACCATTCTCCTTCAGAAGGTAAGTGTACAATGGAACAGAACACCCCATGGAGAGCACAATATTGACAGGCAAGCAAAGAGTTTTGCTTAAGCAGGGTGGGGAAAGAGGAGAGGACAGGACAACCAATCCTGAGATAAAGACACTTCTATAAGCAACAGAACTGGTTACACAGGTATGGGACAAATAGTAATTGAGACTAAGTACAGTCTCCAAAAAGTCTTCAAAGGGTTCCAAAGCATTCTGCAGCTGACTTACAGACACACCAAGAGGAAAAAAGCACCATCCCAAGAACTACTTTCCTTCTAAAATTCACTTCAAAGGTGTATCAGGATGGAAAACACTGATGGAAAACAAGATAATTAGGATCTTAAATCTAAGGTTTAACAATCCATACTAGTTTGGTATTTAACACAACCTTCTTCCACTCACACTCACTGCAAATCAAGCAAAGTGGAACATACACTGATGCCCCAGTATCCAAAGCAACTCAGCGTGATCCAAGGGTAGCATGACATGAAATTTACATTTAAAGACGACCACAAGGATCAAAAAATAATTTAGGGACTAAAAAAGATATACTTACATCTGGATATTCTTTTACAGGCACATATAGTTTCTCTTGTAACTGTACAATAGGTCCCACAGCATCTGGTAATTCTGCACTTCTCTTCTCCGTACTACCATTTAATGTGTCGTTATACATGTCTTTCCGTACTCTGCTAATTTCTGTGGGGGGAAAAACGTATATTAGGCATTAAATACAGTAACAGATTACAATCTAACATGACAATCTTCTCTTTTTATTATTTCCCAAATCTTAATGCCATTTTCTTCCTCTTCTCATGAATATCACAGTAGCTGAAAAATCTGCTTTGGTTTTGTCTTTTTTTTTTCTGCTTTATTTGGGGGTTTTCAAATGTCTTTCATGTCTGTAAATTTGCTGCCTACTCATCCTGTTTATGGAATTCAGATATTGAAGTAAAAATTACATGCACCTCCTCAGAACAGTTACAAGATTGCTCACATCATTTAAAAGGTGTATAAAAACAGTTCTTTAATGGGTTTTTTTAAATAATAAAGCAGCTAGAAAGCAAAAAAACACAAAAAATAGAAATCTGTATCCAACATAAAAATAGAAAAATGCATCAATACAGTACTTTTGCTAGTTGCTAGTTATGAGATTAACTATAGCTTAGAAATTAAATGGAGCATCTTTCAGCTATGGGAAATAGGGCAACTTAATGGTGCAGTTCATGAGCACATGATATGACAACACTGGTAGATATTGTTCTACTGACTACCCCCAAAGAGATAAGAAAATAATGTCAAATGTGTTATCAGAGACCTGGGCAAGCTCTCCGTGCACCCAAAAGCCCTACTACTTCATTTCAAAGTAATGCAAAACTCCTCAAGAGCACCAGGGAATGCTGAGGATGAACTTTTAAGTACTGTTTGTACCATTTGCACCTGTGTTACTCACACCTTGCAGTATTTACTAGGAAGATGCAGTTTAGTAGTTAAAAACAAGGTAGTTAAAAATGGGTATTTTAATTCAAATCTACACTAGCATCACTAAGCTCTAACAGTCTAAGAATGAACACAAAACTTCCTTTTGTTTAACCAAAACAGACATTTAACAAGAAGTTACATTTTCTTCTAAATCTGTTGAACATGGTATTTAAATTGCTGCTATAAGAATCAGAAGTTTCACATTTCATAACTTACAGAGTCCCAAACAGTGTAAAAATATTCTCAAGGAGTTTATTTCAGTACCACTGAAGAACTACTTAAAATGAATGTACTGACCAAGTTTCAAACCAGAAACTAACATTTCAACAGGATTGCTCCCAAAGCATTAAGACTGACAATAGCATGGGCTGTAAACAAAGCAATCAGTAAATCCAGGCCTTTACTTAGAATTGCAGCAACCGCTTTTAAAACCTCCAGAACTAAACATGACAATGAAAACAGAAATCTTATGTTTTCATCTAAATACAGGAAGCCACAGAAAGAAGTCACTTGAAACTCGAGCAGCAGACAAGAGATTAATATAACCTCTGTTTCATAATCAGTTTCTTCTCTGGCAAATGATTAATAGCTGAGATTTCACCACCTGAAAAGCTAAGGGGTGGGGGAGAGCATGAGAAAGGAGACATCTCTGAAAGGCATATTCAGGAACAAGTTGTTTCTCTGCTGGAAACTGACACAGTCATGTGCACTGTATCATGATTTGGTAGTTAACACCTGTTTACAATGGGGAACACAAATTTTGTCACCACATAATCATAGCGGAAGGGAAAAAAATCCTCATCTCCTTCTACACAATTTTGGCAATGAGCACAAATTCCTCAGAACTACAAGCAGTATTTATACTGGCTTCAGTATATAAAGAAATTCTTTAGCACAACTCTTTGAACAAATACTACTATCTTTTGGCATACTCCGTTCCCTTTTCATTCTCTTCTGATTTTCCATTAATTTACACTGCACTGAACAAGCTAGGCAGTCTGTAGAAGTACTGAAGCCTAAGTAACAACATGGTCATTTTTATTTATAGTTGGCAGCTACTGAGTAGATGCATCAAAATTTTCCTTTTAAAATATCTTTCATGCAGAATAAAATCACTAACATTGCTTATCACAGTCTTCACAGGAGAAAATGAACTTTTATTTTAATCCTTCCTTTGCAAATACTCCTATGACACATTCGTGGCACTTGAAAGCCAAACATCCAGAACACACACAGACAGTATGAGAGTTGGCTTGAGGAGCACCCCTCAATTTCAGCTTGGGTGAAACCCAAGCTATCTATCACACCTTAAACTTTATAGAGAATGAAGACATCTACCAACTCTGTGGAGCAGAAAACTCCACTACACGACCAGACACCTGAACTTTTGTTTTCTTGGCGTGTGTAAGTTTGTATTTTCTCTCTCTACATTCAACCCAGCAGTAATGATAACAAACACCAGGACAGGGACAGTCACCTACAGCAGTCAGCAGTGTCACTTGCACCTCAAGTGCTACCATTTCTTCTGCTTCTTGGAATTTTACCTTCTCTCTTATCTTAGATAGTTTCTCCAAGATCTCAGAAGAAATATTCAGAAGCAACAGATGAAATTACAGGCATGTATTCCCAGTTTTCTTTACCTGCTGATCCAGTCTCCAAACCCCACTTCTGTGCAACACATTATCTATGAAACTCTCTTTCCATTTATCTTAAATTTGACAGAACTGAAGGACTATTGCTTAAATGATAAAATAATTACATCAAATCTCTAGTTCACCCATTATCTCTCGCTCCTGACTACAGATGGAGTACAACCTATCTTCCTTCCTAAGGTATTAGTGCAGCTAGCCACAAGGATTCTCTCAAGAGCACAACTCATGAAGTTACCTGCTTGATATGCCTCCTGGGCTTTTTCAGATTCTGCTGAATCCTTCTACACATCTGCAAGATTACTCTTTTTTTTTCATGACCAACAGCAGTTTTCTCACATACCTGCCGCTTGTTTAATCACACCTCTGGTGCCTCAACAAGGCTCCATACAAAGTATTGAATTTTGATGACATAACCTTTCCTTTGATGGTCTCCACTACACCCGAATCAAGATTCCAGTCTCTTTAATATCTTGCAACTTTGCCTCTCGCTTTAGGCAGCTATGTGTATTGACAGAATTATGTGGTACTGTATTTTCAGCACCTCCCTCAAGTTTACCAGGAGTTAATAAGGTTTCAGAAAGCATCACCAGCAGCACATTAAAGGAGATAAAAGCTCTACTTTCTCAAGCTGCAGCAAGTACTATTTTATTCTGTTCTGAAATACAATAAAATACCTAAAAATCTGATGAGCAGTGCTAAAGTAGGAAGGTCAAATCCTCCAAGCACACCTTTTTATTTTTAGCACTGAATTCACATATTAAAAAAAAAAAAAAAGTTAAGTAAACAGTCTTTTATTTAGACTTATTTCACATTTCTGACACAATACCAAGGCAGGTATTCCCTTGCCCAAAAGCTTCTTTGGTATGTTTCTCAGGAAATCACACTTTTCAAGCTCATTTATAAAGCTTTAGCTCCTTCACATTTACAATTCTTTAGATTCTTCCCTCTCACAGAAAGCCAACTGATTCAGAAATAAGCAAAACTTTACTTTCCAAACAAACATCTAAGTACAATTCCAGGTACTTTATCTCTGTCTTAATGCTGCAGTGGTAATTACATTGTATAACACTCCAAAGATTTAACAGTAAGGAGAGATACTTATAATAGTAGATATGACTGAAAAAAACACCCAGAGGCATACAGCAGCTTCCCCACATCTCTAAAAACTGTGAGTTCTGCCAATGTATTAATAGGTTTAAAGGCTATAAGTACCCATCTCTACTGTGGGTAAAAGCAGAAACTCAAAGAATTTCAAAACCTACAATATTCACCTTTAACAATACCCTGGTCTATACATTCGAAGATATAAGTTTAGCAGTAAATGACAAATTTGTCTTGCTCACAGCAGGCTAGTGGAGAAATAAATTTAAAAGAAAAGACAAACTGGTTTCAATATCTTTATCTTGTTCCACCTTAATACAGCTTGACCTAGTTAGCCATGGTAGCAATGACATGCATTCTGGTTCAGAGGACATTTTTCTTCCTCTGTCCCTGAAACTATACAAGTAAAGTAATCTTTTGTTTCCTTTATCTACAGAGCATATTTTTCAATCTCTCTAATACCTTTCTAAGATGTTTTGAAGTAGGATATACTGTTTGTACTGCTTACATCTGTCTACAGATATGTACTGTTATGATTTCTTCATTAAACTTCGAGTATTCTTCCCCCTAGAATGCATAAAGAACAGTGTTCATGTGAGTGTTTGTCATCACACCAGACACCAAGAAGTTACTAATGTTCAGCCGTCACTTATTCCTTCAGAGGAAGTAAGACTCTGACATGTGTTTAAGACTGGTTGCAACATAAAATGGGTTTACATAAACCATTCTGCAAGAATATTCAAAGTAGGAAATCACTGAAAAGATTTAAATCCTTCCTGTCCCACCACTTTGAAAACCACTTTCATCACCAGTGGCCACAGCTTTACTATTTTTCACCATGAAAGCCTCTTCTACATTTTAAAGTTTTATCTTTTGGAAGAGCAGTAGACTTACTGTTATTCAATTGATGCATTCCTCACTGTAGTTTAAGCTAGAACTAAGAATTTGAAGAACTAAAACAAATCTTCTGATTTCCAATTTAGTTACATCCATTTAAACAGAGTTAAACTGAAGCCACTCTCAGCTTATGTTTTTTCCTAAGACCATGTTAAGTCATCAACACACACAGAATTTCATTTTTGAAACTAACAGAAGAGCACCTTAACTATCATTTACTGTTTTACAATACACAGCAAGCACGGCTGGAACAATCCAATAGTCAGAATCAGCAAGAGATACAAAATTAATCAAAACACTAATCATCTTCTAACACCAGCAGGCATGCTTCCTTAGCCAAGTGAAGTACCAGGGTTTCAAAGATTCTCAGGCACAAGCCAGTTTCCACATGAAAAAATAATAAAGTTAGGAGCAAATGTTTAAAGGTAAAAGTTTAAGAGTTATGGTTAGAATAACAGCGATGTTCATATAGCTAAAAATCTACATGGTACTTGGATCTCACTGATGCATAAAACATCAGTTTCAGTTTTCTGCTTTCTCAGAGAAATCAAGTTATACCCAAAATATCAACGACATCAGCATTTTTACATGTGGCGTAACTTTATGAATTCTGACAGGCAAAAATAATTCTTATAATTTTTTCTCACAGACTACGACACTAAACTGAAGCACAAGTAACGCCTTCATATTTCCACAACAGCTTTTTGCAAAAAGTGGAGAATTCTAATAACTATCTATCAGAGACCACTTTGAGTGAATCCACTCAAATGCACGTGATTAGCATGCACTGCACTGAGGGGGAAAGTGAGGAAATGACTGAATCAAGCACCTTCTCATTCTTTACTAATATGTAGTGTAGGTTTTTTTAATGCAACAAAATGTGTGCAATAAGTTAATATTTTTACAAAGCGTTTTTATTGCACACAACTGCTGCTAGGTCATCCCTTTAGGCATTTTAGAGTTACTTCTAAGCAACAAAATTTTTTTTCCATTTTTTTTTTCCTATCAGGTAAGTCCCTAAACTAGAAAAAAGAGGTTACAGACACTAATGTAACAGACATAAAATTACCATTTCATAGGACCCAAATGCACTGATAATGGATCCATGATTTATACACACAGGCAACTAATTCCATGTGCCACTAAAGCATTATCCATTAATCAGACAACTGCAACTAGATACCAGTTGGTTTTATATAATTCAGTGTGTCAAACAGCATCCAATATTATTGCAAAAAATATGAAAAATATAACTAACAATGGAGAGAAAAAGGCAGAAAAAGTAGGAAACTGTTATATTCTGCTCTTACTTAAAATCTCTGAAGACCAGTGAACTATAATTTTCTTGAAAGTGTTCTAAAGACTAACACAGTGCATGTTCTCAAACTACAACATGAGCAGCATGCTGAGTTCATCCCCTGCACAAAAAGGATCTGGTTGACACAGTATGTACCAAATTTAAATACAACTTTTATTGTAAAAAAAAATTAAAAGAAAAACCAAAGTGACATCACACTATTAATGCACTAGATCAATAGACACTTAAGTCTCTCAAAAGAAATGCAAAAGTATGTCAAAGCACTCGACACCACCACTGAGATTATGGCACACAACTCATTCAAGACCATCACCAAAAAAAAAAAAAAAAAAAGATAAAGGAAGCGTTTGCATTACAAATTTCAATGAAGTTTAAATCTTTTAATGCTTTGGAAAAACTACAAGTCCTTCTCTTTTGCTCCTCAGAGCCCAATCTAGCAGTACACTTTCGATGATTAAACTGTCAGTCCAATGATAAGTGGGCAGCACTTTGAGCAATTTGTCAGCAGTCTTGGTGTCAAAATTCAATCATTTCCTTTTACAAGAAGAGCCTGCAAAACTCCTTCTTTTGTGGGCAGTTGTAAGGTTTGTATCAAAGTGACTTCAAATCCAAATAGAGCATACTCATCTGTTCTCTTTGTATAAATGTCAACAGAAAGCTTTAAAGTGCTTTATTATTGGTGGAACACTGCAACTCATGTGTTTTCTAATCTAGCAGCTTTAGTATGCTTACTTGGCAAAGAAATAGCTGGTTTTATTCATCACAATTTTAACAGTCTTCACTGTTAACACCAGTGCTGTTTGCTACTACTGCTGATGCAGCACAAATAGCAGTGCTAGGAAAAAAACAGGTCATTTTTAATATTGTGCCACATGGACTTGTACCCCACATGCATCATCAGTACATGATCTAAAATGCTGGCAAGCATTTACACTCCCCACCCCTGATATTAAAGCAGTGAAATGCCTGAGCATCAGGCAAACAAGATTCATAGCATTCGTCTCTCTGAAACCAACACAGAGTTTAAGAAAAAAAAAATAGACTTAGGATCAAGCACAGCTGATAAAACAGTCTACTTCTGACAAATTTCCAATTTTGGTCTAAAGTATGACACTGAATATAATAGACTGGTAAATTTGAAACAGTCATGCATTTGTTTCCACTTAGTAAAACTTGCATTTAAGTTATTTAACATTATAGTATGCCAGAAAGGCCAGAGCAAGTCTGAAGAAGTCCATCATCCCTGCATTACAGTTGCCAGTGGCAATCTGCATTTGCTTAAAAAAATAATATAAAAAAGATTAAATACAGTCTCCTCAAAAGCTGAACATTTGAGATGAAGTTCTTGTATTTGTCTCATCATACCACAGCACTGTGCTCCAAAAATCTAAATATATTTAACATAAAAATCAGCTTATAAGTTCCCAAGTGGATGCTTTAGAGAACTTTTTAGCAGTCTACCTGGCATATTCAACTAACATGATACAGCAACTGTCATACACTATCCATCCACACCCAAATGAGCAGCACTAGAAAATGGAAAGTTTCTTGAGGTGGGTAATTAGCTGATGGAGAGCAAACTGTAAAGTCAAAGTCCCTCAGCACAGCATGATGGCTGAAGCAGATTTGGTGGCTCATATCTGCATCAGGCTTAACTAGCACCCTCTCAAAAATATACCCTAGCTCCCTTTAGCAGCAAGTTACCCCTAAATACTTACAGAATAATAGAATCAATGAGGTTGGAAGAGCCCTCTGAGATCCAGTCTAATCTGTGACCAAACACACCAACATACCAACTAGACCACAGCATTAAAAATGCCATGTCCAGTCTTTCCTTAAACTGTGTCCTCTTGTCCTGTCTCTGGCTGCCTGGGAGAAGAGGCCAAGCCCCACCAGGCTACACTCTCCTTTCAGGGAGCTGCAGAGAGTCTGCCTGAGCCTCCTTTTCTCCAGGCTAAACACCCCCAGCTCCCTCAGCTGACCCTCCTCTGGAGGATTTCTTCTCCAGACCCTTCATCAGCTCTGCTGCCCTCTGGACTCGCTCCAGCTCCTCAGGTTCTTCCTTAGTTACAGGCAGCACAGCTAAACATCCATGAAGCTTCTAGAGCTATTCAAAGTTCTTGTCTGTTTTTCTTTCCATACCCAGCAGCATCAACCAAATGTTTGTCAGGTAACCATAATTATAAACAACTTGAATGTCTTAAATCTGCAGTAGAAGAGAATGTGCAGTAATACTACTCTGTGTGAGCTACTAATCACCAGAAAGATTAAAGAAAGGAGCCATCTATGAGATTTAAACCATAGTGTTAACTTGGTGCACTTTAAAAACATCAGCTTGACAGTATCAGCTTGGACAGAACTTCCACGGTTTTAGTTCCTCAGGTAGGTATTTTCCTACAAACACACATAACCTCAGTTTACTGTCTGTTTTTTAAACTGATCTTTGTGAGCAATGCAGATTGACTGGTCTGCAATGGCCCTCTCTACCCACACACAATCCCATGCTCCCTTCACACCAGGATCACTGCTGTCCACTTTCCACAGGTATCTTCTGCATATGAAATAGTCTATTTACATTCAACAACTACAGAGTTATGTAACAGGAAGCTCTCCAGTAAAGCCAGAACATTCTCTCAAAATGTATGCTGAGCACTTCAGAACAGAACAGCCTAATTAATTATCAGAATCACCCAGATACCAACACCAAAATCCCACCCTGTGCTGTTCTGCCAGTAAGTGTAAATGTGCCTAAAGGGCAAGACTATTTTACAACCTTTAAAACAAATTTGTGGCATAGACCCTTCTAAATAATGAGTTTTGAAGTTTACCATAAAATTAAAATTACAACTGAGTTACCTAAACTTTAAAATTGCTTATTCTTGGAACTGAGAAGTAAAAACATAGAACTAATAGAACTCCACTTGAAAACTAAACAGCAGCACCATTTTCTTTCCTGTATTCAAGGGTGCACCTTAAGATTCACCAATTTCAAAGAGCAACCTAGAGCACATGCAGAGTTACTTTCTCAATCTTTGGGAGCCATCCTCAATGATCCTCCACAGTCAGCAATTACAAGAAAGCATTCCACTGGCTAATGTACTCTTTGTCTTTTGTATGAAAATAGAGAGGGATTTTTTTTTTTTAAACTTCCATGACCACCCAAAAATAATTACCTATTCACTAATACAGTGATGTTATACAAACCTTCTCTCTCTTCCACCATTCGTTTTAAGGCCAAAGTAAATTACATTTTAGCACACAAAGGCAATCTAGAGAAACACAAAACTTGGTTGTTTGTATTAAGTATTTCAGGAAAGGTTGGGAAGTGAAGATGCACATCCTTCTGTGTTCTATCCATTTTTCACAATTTTGTATGTATTTCTGCCTCACAAAACTGAATCTTCTACAGTTTATGCACACAGTGATCACTGGATACATTGAAAACCACTAGATGCTTCATGGGATAAAGGGGAGAAAAAAATTAGCCATTATTAACTGATTAGTTGTGAAGTATTGACATTATGCATTCTTGATGAAAAGAATATATAAAAACTATACTGCTACTGAGATGCTGATGAAAGCACTTTAATATCATAAAAACTTGTATTTAGGCACTAAGGGTTTTGTATCTGTGACAACTAAACAAACTGATTGTTGGTTATCAACTAAAGAATTTACCTAACACTGTAAGAAACACCAAAATGTGAGAAAGCAAGCACACCTAGAGATAACTGGCTTAGTTAATAAGTGAACATTTCCAATTCTAACCTGCTAGCATGTCAAAACAAAGCTATTCCAGTACCTGTAAGAAATGTCATTCTCCATGTATTTCTGAAGAACAATTTCATAAGAGGCCACCCTGACAGCTTTCATCACTTCAACTGGAATGTAATCCATCTGAATAGGACTGACTAGAGCCTCTCATTCCCAATTCACTTTTTCTTAGCTGATCACGTACAACAGTAACACAATCCCACTTTTATACACACTGCTCCCTATCACACACCATTGCTGTAAATGCTGCCCTACCTACCTCTGTCAGCATTTTATTCACAAGACTAAAAAAGTTACCATTTTTGGTTGACAAGTACCAGCTCTGACAAGTCAGTCATCCACAACATTAAATACATTAATTATTGCACTGCTCTGATATAAATTACATTGCAAGGATGCATTGTGCAAGTTCAATTGGAAGACTTCCCAGTTAGTCAGTACATAAACAAGATCCCTACTTAATCCTAATCTCTATTGAACCAAATACATAACCAACACTGTAGCTTAAGAAATTTGGCAACACAGCTGACCAAACTACAACCCTAAATGAAGCATTACCCACATGTGCTAAAAGATCATATATATCCAACACACCTGAAAACTCTTGAGCTGGATATAGAATAATCAAACATGCACTCACGCAGGAAAACACTCCAAAATTTAGTTCTGCAGTAAATATTCCATCCACATAAATCCAATACATAAATCCAATTTTTATTACTTACACCATGTTTCAAACACATTGAAGAACTTTTTAAAAACAGCATGAAAGTCTGTAATACATATGACAAGTCTACAACAGACAGCACTAAACAACACTATAATTATGAATGCTCAAGAAGCAGAGCAACACTAAGTTGGGTTTCCCACGGAGTACTCTGCATAAAATTTAACTAAAGAAATTTGGTTAAAACATGGCAAGGAATTTGGAACTAGATTTTCTCTAAGGTCCCTCCAACCAAAACCATACTGTAACTCTATGAAATTGGTACTCCTAGAAAAGCTTTCAAGGTATAAGCTAAAACAAAGTGACAACAGCTGTGCCAAAAGTAGAACTGATTAAAAGAAGGTTGTCAAAACATGATTTAAAAAATCTATTAAGAACAATACATATGCTAAGAGGAACAGGTTTTACCTTACTGCAAATTATAATTTAATACATAAACACAACCATTGACAAAAATTTATATATGAGAAATGTAACTAGTAAAAATATTTTAGTAATGTCATTAATTACTTTAACCAATGTGCTGAAAGGAATTTAAAAATGCTTGTATTTATGCTAGGTAACACATAAAGAAAAAAACTACTCAAATATTGTCATTGAGTTCCTCTGTTACAACTGTTAAACAACTTCAATATCATGCTGAAGTGATTAAGATAACCAGTCAGCTTTGAAAAGCTGATCATTTTTCATCAATGTAGAGGAAAAAAAACCAGTGTGCTTGAGTTCACTACAAATACATACACCTCAATAATCTTCTAAAAGATAAATATACCTATGCAAACATGGTTCTCCAGGGAAGTGAAACCTGGCAACAATCAAACTAAATCTCAAATGACTGAGAACTAAATTCAAGGTTAAAAAAGTAGGCTGCTGGCAATTGTAATTTTTCCTAGAGCTGAGTACTTTTTTCAGACTTAAACATAAGTTAAAATGAAGTGACATATTAGTATACTAATCTAATTGTTATCCATCCTTTTGTACCACACATTAGTTCAGCCATCTGACTCAACACATTACCAACCAGCAGGAAATCAGCAAGGCAACTAACTCTTTCTAAACATGCAGAGCCAGCAAAACCTTACAGAATCAACTACAGCTACCATCATCACCCTCTGACAAAGTGAGAAATAAGAACATTGCTACTTATCTTTCACTGCAGTAAAAGAAATGTATTAACTGTTATTTGTCCTGTTCTATTTCTCATTTATTTTTTATTCCACATAGTGAACTGAATGTTCAACTTAATTGCAGCCGAGTATGTGAAAACCTACTTGGATCATCGTACAAAGTTTCATTTCTGTTAAGAAAATAACTTTGCAAAAAAAACCCCTCCATTAAGAGTATTTTTATGCTACAACAAAATCCCATTGACTATCAGAGGTCTAAGAAGAGTCAGATTCTTTTTGTTCCTTTACATGACAAACAGATACTTGTTTGAAAAATACTGTTTTCCAAAAACTACAGTGCTACCTGCTCTATTAGGTGGATTCTCATTTCAACCAACACACAACTAGTTCACCCCTTCCATCGTAACAGAGCTTTCACCCCCAATAATGAGAATATAGCTGGCCTGCCTACTATGTAAACAGAAGTTAGTATTTGGTTAGTGGTACTACTCCAGAAGTAATCAGAATAAAACCGACTAGGTTGAGCCTTGTAATCATGCTCCTTTTCCATGTTACACACAGTATGTGATTTGCATATAACTTCAGTTCTCCATTAGGCAGATTTGCCTTGACAGGCGAGGCAGCCAGAGTCAGAACGACCCTCAGAGTATTTGGGTCAGTGCAAGTCTGAACTACCCTGGAGATGTCCTTGTAAAGGTACATGGGCAACTCAGCCTATTTGACAGGAGATTCCAAGGGGCATGGTTATGTGCTCTCTCACAACAGCAATCCACTCAAACATAATAAAACAAAACCACAGCCTTTCCTCAAAAATAACAACTGCACACTCTTCAGGAATGTGAAGAGGTGACTATTCCTTGATAAACTACTACTAATATTTTTAGAGTTGCACAATGTAACTATCCTGGGAACTATGACAATATTATCATATACTCTTGGTTCCAAAACAGCAAAAAATGCCATTATTAACTGAAATATTTTTTCAGACTTCTAATCCTCAATCACTATTACTAATCAATAACAATTCTTGCTATTACTGCATTTCAGGCCCTGCCTTGCGACACCACATCAATAAACTATCACCCTCAACAACAAGCCCCATGCTTTTTTCCATGGAAATAAATATGCACTGTCTTGGTCTGTAACTTATTGTTTAAGTTAACATTCGCTTGTTCAACACCAAGAGGCATTTTCTAAAAAGTCTGAATCACACTCTGCTGGGAAGTAGACCTTGATGAACAATCTTGTGAAACACTCTAAAGCAATGAAAGATGTGATCTTTCCCCTATGATATTCAAGACCTGACCAAACAAAAAAAAACCTAGTAATGCTTCAGAGCTAGTAATGCTGCCTGAGACTCCCCTAGTACCAGAAACATCGTTCTTCCAAAACAAGCATGCCTGAAAGTTCTCATCTGTGTGCATCTTATGGGTCACTTTTAGTGCCACAAAACAAATGTACTCCTATATGGTAACTTGCTAAATTCAACCAGGCAGCTAGGCTGGCATTTTTCTATCCAAAGACCTATGCCACATGAAATAAGGTATTAACTGACAGCAGCAGAAGATACTGTCCCACAGCATAGGAGGAATGAGACAATTTGCCTCTGGATTTCACAGATATTTCCTGACAGCAAAGACATGGCAAGACTCCAAAACTTTGGGTTTACTCCAGGCTCTGGAAAACAGTTTCCTCTAGCAAACACGTTCTGTTTTCCTCATCCCAAACCTTCTCCTACTCCCCAGCTGTCTTCTGTCCACACTCAAGTCCCATTTTCCACCTATAGAAGTTACAATTCCTCATTTTTTCAGTTAGTTCTAGTTTTCACCCAACCTCTCTCTCACTGCATTCTTCCAAAGAGTCCACAAACCACAAAGGATGACTATACCTCCAGACTATTGTGCTCCAACACAGCATCTTCCTGTCTAAAACACAATAGCTTCATAAAAGTTGAGATTTCAAAAGAAAACCATGTTTTTGCTTACAACACAGGAAACTCAGCCCATTCTCCCAAGTCTGTTCCCCAAATCACAGAAACTTGCAACTCAATTACATGGCTTTCTCAGGTTGGAGTAAAGCATCCCTGTCCTATAAGACATCTCAGTAAGGGAGATTGCAGGGAGGTACAGGTTAACCTTTTTGTGCTCAAATCTAAGTGCTCATACCCAAACACGACCAATCTCATTTAAATCTAGGCAGACTTCCAGACAAAGCGATAAAAGCACTCACTTTAGCCATCTCTCACAGAAAAAATTTTAACTGCATTTTGGTTTAAAATACTAGGACTTTTTTGCCATGTTCATTCTTGAAAAGTTTTACACTGCTTTAATTGAAGCCTAAACCACACACCTGGCATGAAAAGCTTCAGGTAGTTCTGCAAAGTTAAAACAGCAGAAGAGGCCATTTAGCGGAATGTATAATGCAAACTTAATCAAAAGTTGTATCAGAGCTATTTAAAATATAAATGATAGTACAGCACATTTCAGAGATCATATCTGCAGCTTTACATTACATAATTCATCCATTTCTTCAGAAACACACCCATACTATGAATGACTGAAAAAGGATTTCAGTTTATTAACTAGAAATACAAGGATTACTGGTACCATGTTAACAGTGTATTTCTTTTCAGTGTCATAGTGTTTGGTACCAGATACTAGAGTGAAAGATAAAGTCACTATTCTAATTTTGTTTCATGGTTTATCTTACACATCCTAAGGAGAACCACCTTCTAGTAAAACAAAAAACACCAAGCATCTACAGAAACATCCCTCCCTGCCCTTCCCCCTCTCTCTCCACCCCTGCTATCTGCCCCCATGCCCCCACTATGCTAAGATGCATTTCAGCTTGAAATACAGGTTATCAAAATGGAACTGAGATGAGGCCTCAACTACACACCAGCTTACACCACTGCTTCCAACATTAATTGCCAGAACTATATTCCACCCAAGCAGATGAGCCATCACTCATTAAATCCCAGCCATGCACAACTAGTAATGGTATATAGCTGAGGCTATATTACCAGAAGGGAAATAAAATTTTAACACATACTGTATTGAGCAGAAGTAGAAAAGTTTCATTTTCTTCCTCCAATTAACATTCCAGACTTGTTTTTATAAGCTTTGAGTAAAAAAGCAGCTAAAACCTGAAACAGCCTTTAAGGCTTACATTTTCTTTTACTTTCTGTCTCTTTAACTCTTCTCTTTCACCTGTTCTCGTACCAGCTGCAGGGGGAAACTTTTTGGTTTTTTTAATCATCTTTGAAGGATAACAAAAAAACACAAATGGTAAATAGGCAATCCCCTCCTGCCACTAGACCTGCAGAATATCTGGTAAGGAGCTTGACTGCTTTCAATTACATTGCACAGTGGAAAAAAACAAAACACAGCAACAACAACAAAAACAAACCACCCAAAAAAACCTTAAGCAAAACAAAATGAAACTCACACAAAAAAAAAAAAAAAAAGCCCCACAGAAAAACATAGAAGAGCTTTTTGGGGTCCCCTTATACTTTGAAAATTAATTTCAATGTGATTTTCCTACAGAGCATGGAACCACACTATCACACACTAAGGTGTTCTTGGAAGTACCAAAAAGCACTCTGGGTAAAGTCTATAAAGCTCCATACAATGTAGTGAAGAACTAGAAATACAACCAGTAACACTAGCTATAATTACTATTCAAAACAGCCTTGATGCATGGTGGATACATTTCAGCTTCACAGGGAAAGTTTACATGAGTAATATTCTATTAGTTTCCCTCATTACCGTGGCCAATATCAAATGAAAACATCTTAGCTGGTGTATTTCCTAAGCTTTGAGAAGAAGCAGCAGCCTTGGAATCAATTCTCATGATTCCTCTAAAAACTTTGACAAAAATAGTTTAACACTGAACTTCAAATTGCAGCTGTGGACTTCAAAAGGAGACCGAACACTGGGAGCTTTGCACTCCGTTTAGGGGTCTCCCATGACCCCAAAACTCCTATTCAAGGAGCAAATTAAAAAAAAAAATAAACCCACCACAATGTTTTTGGGAATAATCTGTCACCTACAACACCTCTCTAGTAGGTCAGTACTGAAATTGAAGTGAAACATGAAGATATTGCTGACTGCATGATGAAGCACCTCATCACATCCTCACAACTTCCTATACTGGGAGGAGATCCTAAATTCAAGTTTTTAGTTGATATCAATATAGAAGAACATTCTGCAATGAAATTAAGAGACCAGTGTATTTAAGCAACCCGCTTCTCTTATTTACCACAACCTCACCAAATTATTTCAAAACTGTGAACCAGACAGTTTGCACGGGAGAAAGCTACTAAAATTCACGTTTTTTCTGCCAAAAGTCAGTGAACTGACTTTTGATCTCTCAGAGAAGTACCAGTAGTTAGTAAAACCAGGAAGTAAATTCAGTTTTCTATCTCCTATTCCTTTTCCATTCTTGAAAAAAAGTAATCAAAAGACAACTCTAGTTTTACAGAATCACACTCTGACCTTAACAAACAAGCAGCTCTAAGCAAATATCTGCTTCTAACACTATTCTATGTCTGGTTAAAAACATGAAAAATAAAAAGTTGCATCGGAGAAGATGCTTTTTGGGTTTTTTTTTTGGTTTTAAAAACATCACAATGAAATACCAAGAACAACAAGAACAAAACTTCTTGGACTTCAAGATGTTCATGAAGTTTTCTCAAAAGACGTTACCAGTCAGTTGAACCAATTTTAGCACAACCAAATGCACAGGTCAATTCCTTAACTTGGGATGACTAGATGCCCTACCTAAAAGTCTTCATTAATGACAAACGTTAAGGTCTGTTATTTACTAGAGAGAAACTGAAAACAGCTTTACAAATTCAGTCAACAAAGCAAAACAGAAACTTAACTATGAACAGTTAGGCTTCAGTAAACAATACTTATGAAAACTATGAAATGTTAGTACAGACTGAGACTCTACAGGATGACTGGAATAAAAAATGCAGCAGATTAAATCTAATGCTACATAAAAGCAAAGTGAGCAGGGAAAAAAAATATGCTCTCTTATACCTAAAGCTAAGGTTCAACAGTAACAACTCAAAATAAAGCACACGTTATTCTGAGAGGGATAACAAAGACATTTAAAAAAAAGTTAATATTAGGACCCCTAAAGAAACAGAACTGAAAATAAGAAATAGAGTATGTTTAAAATAAAACAATGGTTATCATTACTAAGCGAGCAGTACAGAACACACAAGTCTCAATAAATAAGAAAGCCAAAAGACAGACTGCCTTCATTGCAGTTTATGATAATATCAAGACTTTTTGTACTGTTCACTGTAGAGAATATCTTGCTTCACCTCGAGAAAAAGCTTTCTGAAAGCTTAAAATGTAGGTATCAGTAAGGGGAAGTAGAAAAATGAGGTGGAAGCAGACAGCATAATATATCTGGTTACAAGCACAGACCTAAGAAAACCAGTTTAGTGAAAAGATAAAGACAAGAGCAGATGAATGGCAAAAAGAAAGCCACTCAAGCCAATTTCCCTTGTTAAAACTCAAGGTGAAAACCACAGTGGATCAAACAAAGAATGCAAAAGGAAACTCATTTAACAACTACAGAGGGCAAGCACCAATGTAATCGCTGTTTTTGGAAATAGGCCAATAGGTGCATAAGTACACCACACTCACACAGAAATAGTAAAAAAAAAAGTTAGAAAAGGGCGTTTTCTCTGTGTTGATATATGCCTAAAACAAAACAAAACAGTAGGAAAAAATTAACTTGAAAATCAATCTACACCAGTTTGAACATAACTGAGCATTAACCAGACACTGCACTGAAAGTAAAACGCTACTACTGGTAGTTTTGTTACACCTTACCATTAGTTGTAACACACGTTACGACTTGTTTTTAGGAGGATATTAAATGATTTTGGTTTTTAGGTTTTATGTTTGTTTGATTTTTAAATCTGAAACTGAGCAAAGGTGAATGGCAATACAGAAGCCTATGTCTACAGAGACATTTAAGCAAAAGGAAGAAAGACCAGTGGAAAAAAAAGGTTAATGATAACCAAATGGAAGATGTGAAGGACAGTAACAGCAAGCTGTATGAAATTATTCTGGTTCCTTTTACAGAAGGAAAAAAAATTGCATAGCTAAGACAACATGCCACTCATCCCAGAAAAGAGCTGCATATCTTGAGAAAGTTATAAGAAACAGATTTTAAAAAATGACAATACAAGAAAGTTCACTGCTCTGGAAGAAGAAAACTACATATCGCAAACTATGCTCAGAAGTCCAGAAAAATTAGATATTTGGACTATTAATCCAAAAGTTGGGTTTGCTACACCAGTTCTCCTTCCTTTGGAGGGTAAGAAGAGTTACTAATCATAACAACATGCTGCTGCTGAAAAATGAAGTTTCTTAACACCTCTCACACGAGCTCTGTCTTACTAGGCCAATTCAACTCACTAATCGAGCTAAAGACTATTCTTAGTTATTTTCTGGTTTGCTTCATTAGCTTTCTTCCAGGTTACTGAGCTGAAACAGATCACTGAAGAATTTACTGAATACCAGAATTAGCAAAAAGAAAAGGGGACACCTTTTCCATCATAAAGCTGCTAAATTACTTCAAAACTCTTCTCCATAACTTTTCTCCAAGGTGATACCAGTAATCAAAACCAAAATAGCTTCTAAAGCTGTTCTGCAGTAAACAAGTTGGATGTTTTCACTCTCAACAGTAAGTAAACACATTCCAGTTTCATCTCTATTCTACACCTGTACTTAGCCTTTCCTAGTTCAAGAGGTGCCTCTGCATGCTTCCAGACAGAAGGCAATAAAAAGCAAAGGAACAGGGGTAAAAGTTATACTAGCCAACTCTAGATGCCTGTATCTGAACTCATTAATGTGTTCATTTGAACCTACTACAGTCTTAGAAGATGAACATAACAAGATAATAAATGTTACTGCACATTTCTCAAGCAAGTTAGGCCACAACTTTCCATTATCAGAAAATACAGAAATTTATACTGGAAATATATTCTATAGGAACTTTATTCGGTATTTTCTCTAGAAATATTAAAAAAATCCAATATGGTAACAGACAGTCAAGAACTTGCCAACCATTTATTTTCTTTTGCTACACATCTACATGTTCAGCAAAAGAATATGGATGAGATACTCATGAACTACAGATACAGTGTGGGACAGACTTCCAACAACTGCCAAAATCAGGCTCAACTGTTTTCATCACGCAGTGACTTAATAACCCTGTTGTCTTTGTTAATAAGAGTATTACCTCCCAGTAAGTTTTACTTTACAAAAAACCAAAAAATGAAGTAACAATTTAAAAATAAAGAAACAATAAAATCCATCAGAAACTGCCAACAGGTTTGATTTTCTAAAGGGCATAACAAAATTAAATCACAAACAAGATTATATATGAGTAGTATATAATCTTGTTTGTGATTTAATTTTGAGCAGCTCCTGTTTCATATACTTGCTATAAAAATTCTTCATGTTGCCCAAGAAATTAGGCCTTATTTTGCCTTAGGGATCATATAACCAAGAGAACCATTCTAACACAGACCTCACTTCTGATGTCACATTAGAGGAGAAACTGGACCAATTAAACATTTTAAGGAATAACCTTAACAGATGCCACACTTGATGTCTTAAGCATTCCTATTCTCTTCATCTTGGAGCCTATGTCAAAATCCAGTGCTCTTCATTCTTACTCCCACCCGAATGATCACTTCTCAAAGCACTCAAAAGGGCAGTTCCAAAGTGTTGTGGTGAGGACATTCAGTTCAGTGTCCAATTCAAGTACCTATTTCTGAATTAATTATCCGAATTCTTTCTATGAACAGACGATACCCATGCCACCTTTTACTAAGCTTCTTAAACTACATTTTGTCTTTTCTTTTTAATATAGTGATCACCATGCATAGGAATCATATTTGTACATTTAGCTTCTAGCTATCATATAGGAAGAGCATCAGCATTTGGCACGACTAAATATAATGGATTAAGATTTGCTGAAATGTATTAGCACCAAAAGGTTTGAAAAATGCTGTGCTGCTATCAGAAATTATGTTAACATACTGCTACAGACTTCCAGTGGGACTTCAAGACCAGCTCAATTATTTATGGAACTGCTTCAATGCAAATAGTCTTCAAATACAAGGCTATGTGGTTTTTAAATCTCCTATCACTTTAGGGTTAAATCTGGCATAAGGGGAAATCTGTGAGGCAGTTGCTAAGTTTCAATTAATTACACATATTAGGTCCCACTTTCTAACAGGAGCAAGCACCAAGAAAATAAAGGAACAGATTTTTTCAAAATACTTGCTGTGTAAAGTTTAAGCAGAAAGGTCATTTTTTTTATTAAGAACAAAAAAAAAAAGGCAACACTGTAACTAGTTCTTAAATAAAGGAAGACTAAAGTGTCATCCATCTGAACTAAACAGCCCAAGCAAAATACCCTGCAATTCCTGTGTTCTCCTCAATGTCGAAATGGGTGGATAAATTTAAAGCCTGCTCTCTCAGGAGTTGCTTTATAGGCAATTTTCTCCCAGTATCAAGGTCTGCAATTTCCATTTGGCTGCCAGTTTGCGATTAAATTCATCACCTTTATTATAAAAATGTGCTGCACTCCACGGCCTGCTGCACAAGAATCCTAAGGAAGACATTTTTCACTGCTAACAGCAGCATCATTCCAAGGCAGCCATCACATCCATTCAGACATTAGCGCCTCCAATGCAATGCAAGGACCTATCGCTCACCTGGAAAAGCCCTAACAGCAGGTATAGCTCAGAGGAACTTCTTCACACGTGATACCTGCAGAGCAACTTTTTCAGTAAAAGCCACCATTACACCTCCCTTGTTAAGTGCTTCTGAAAGTCAGCGGTTTGAAAACAAGCGTGGACATTAAACTTGCCTACCTGGATTAATCAAAACATTTCCAAGAATAAAATCTGCCCTCATACTGACGACACCTTCACATACACCTTGCACTACTTACTAAAATACACTTTTGAGCAAGAACTCTATTTAATTTTTGTTACATACATTTTCTTTTTATTTTGTCAATGTCCCTCTCTTTCCCACAAACTTTTTTCAGAATTTTCCACTGCTTTTTCCTATATCCATATGATGTATTTTTTCTTGAAAGTCTTTGGACAAGCCTGAAGAATACTCAGAAAAAAAAATACTTAATGCCTGCTACACTACATGTTTTAAGGTCCTCCTCTGATAACTAAAAGGAAAGGCCCAACCTTCACTTTGTTTCCTTTTTATAAGTGCTTCCTGAGCTAAGCAGGACGTAATAGAAAATTTGTACCTTAAATATATATATATATATATATACACACACACACACATATATATACTGCTTGGAAGATCAGAGCAGAAAAGTGATGGCTACCAATAGGAGGAAGAGCTAAGTAAAAGCCACATGCCAAATCTTTATGAAGCATGGGAGTTAAAGCCATATTGGTTTGGGCTTCATTGATTAAAAGACTTTAAATTACAGTAAACCAATAAAAGATAATATTCAATAAGCGATTAAAAATATTACTCTTTAGTATTCAACAAAAAAGAAGCACAAAAATGTCATTTTAGCATGTGAAACACCTACATTGGTCACACTGAAAGGTAATCAAATTGTACTAGAGTTAACCAACTTATATGCACAGCATGACAATTTCACACATTTGCTTATTTAAGTTTTACTCTGTTATCTTAACTAATGGTGTACTTAAAAAGGTGCATTTTTTTATCATGTGTGCTAGTTTTCAAAAATATTTTGTAATCAGGTATCTCATACAAAGCTGATTTATCTCAACAGTCAATCTGTCTCCTTAAATCATTTGTGTGGCCACATTAGGTGAAGACAACATTCAAAAGAATATTGTTCTGGTCAACTCTTACACACCTTTGAAAAATGCAAGAAAAATATGTTAAACCATAAGTCTTTGATACCTAGCTGTCAGAAGTTTAAAACTTAAGTAAATTATGGGCACATACAAAAAATTACTAAACCTGTCACAACTAAGATGTTTTGCACTGTACCAGATGGGTCCCATGAAATGATATGAAATGAAAGTGCCATCTACACTTCAGGGACTAATAAAAATTACATATTGCATGGCATTAGCATCACTGTAAATTAGACAAATCACCTGAGAAGCCATTTGGTGAATATGAACTCTAAAATTCAAAATTAAACAATCAAAAGCTCTTTAGTCCTATTTGTCTACAAAATTAACTTAAATTGCAACAAAAACTGGCAAACATTTGTTCACATTTCTGAATAATACCAGAAATTCTCTTCTGGCAATAAAAGAAATGGTATCTTGTCACACTGTAACTAATTGGTTTCCACTGCAATGCAGCATAGAAAGCAGATTTCAACTCAACTTAACTGAAAACAATAGCTTGGTATTTGCAAGCTGAAGTTCCGATTATTTCACAGCCCGGTGCATTCATCAGCTGGCACAACAAGTTCCGGGACTGCTACATGAAATTATCAACTAGATAAGATAATGCAGCATCAGTGTTTACCCCTTGCCACTAAAGCAAAAATTAAAACTGGAGCTTTTCGAACTGCAACTACTATGAAAGAAGGGTAACTGTTTTGTCATAATCTGTAGAATTAAACATGTTTTATTATAAAGGAAGGTGCCTCTGCAAGACACCAACAGACTTCAGATGATAGGCAACAATCAGCACAAAAAAAACCCACACATGCAACATTCACCATGTTCCATAAGTAAATTTCAATGTTGCATTTTAAGAAATGCAAATATGAATTTTGCTTCCTGTTGAAAATAAAAATCTATTTACATTACTTATTAAAACCAGATAGTTTTATTTTTTTTTAAGAGAAAATGTACTTAAAAGTGAAGATTTATAGTGCTGGAGTTTCTAATGTACGTGTTCTTCATTCACAAAGAAAACATTTTAGTTCTTTGAAGTACAGTAAATTCTCCCCTCCACCCCTCTGGCTTTACACTTCAGCAACCTGGTGTATAACTTTTAATTGCATGAGAAAAAATAAGCAATTCTAATAATATGAAATCTTGCCCATAGAGACAACATTTATAACTCACTAAGCACTCCCTACTACTATACAGGAGAGGTATTAACAAGTACCACTGCCACAAAAGGGATTTGGGAAGGGAGAGAGCACAAGAGATAGAGTGTACTCATGTCTGTATACACACATGGCAGAAATAGACAGAGAATACTAAAACAAAACTAATATTTATTTTAACAGTCTGGTAGCCAAGGTATCTGCTACTTGCATAATTAGAATGTTGAAGATAATGTAAGTTTTTTATGGAGTAGCTACAGAATCATCAATTTTCTCTTCAGCTGACAAATAAACTCAGAAAAGAACAGCCACTTTTAGAAACACAGTAGAAAAAAGTCAAAAAACAAGTCGAAAAAAGTGCAACCCACCATAGAAACTAAACATCCAATATTTAAACTGAATACTAAGTTTATTGCACTCAATTTTTTTAGCAGAATTTTACAGGCTTCTAACACAGCAGAGATTTCATTTACACTATTTCCATCTATTTCTTATCTCCCAGAAAAGACCTTACAAATTAAAGAGTTTATATACAGGATTGATTTAAAGAACAGAGTTAATGACATCTGCAGGATCTGTACCCTGACTACAATGTATTAAACATGTAAGTTTTTTTCCAAACCCATTTATCATTAACACTGAACAACAGATTCTCTCATCACCTCATAAAGCTGTCCACTGTGGAGAAAAAGTTGGGGGGGGTGGGGATAACAACCTGAAACATTTCATGAAATATTTAACTAAAGCTAAAGGTACTTGAGCATTTGGAACTGGCTTTAATATCCTTGTTCATGAATGACAACAGTGTGGCTATTTTAATGGAATTTAAATTGAAAGGTTCAGATGCCCTAAAGACAGTTTACTACTGAAATTGTTCTGTAATAACAGCATACCAATTTGAATTTAGTAGGTTACATCTCTTACATGTACTTTTGGTAATTAACATCTTAACATTTTGGAGCTCCAGTGTTGCAAACTGGACTCTACAGATTAATATAATTAGATTCCCTGCAACTCAGCTGGGGAAAACACCATCATACTCAATAGCTCAGTAAATATATAACATAAGGAAGTCCTAAAAAATGAATATAAGTAGATAGGTGAAACAAGTTTAAATTCACAAAATAAAATTGTGTTCACTGTTAAGTGAACTCATTGAAGTTTCTTGTTTCAAATTTTTACTTCAGCCCACGGCCAAGGCCAATTGCTACAATACAAATGCCCTTAAATCAGTGGTCTTCAACCTTTTTCACTCACATCAAAACAAAAGGTTCCCAAAAAAGTGAAGGGTCAGTGTGGCCTATTTAAAATCTCCCAATAACAGATTTCCTTTTTGTTATCTGCAGCAACTCTTCATATGCAGTGAGTCTGCAAACAGTAGATTGAGAAACACCATTCTGGTAACTCATATTGCTTTTCACTTAGCTTCATTAACTTTGCTAACAAAAAAGATGCTGTCTACTTCAGAGAGAAAGTGGTCTCAAAGGTCTCACGTCAAAGACTATTTTGTTTTCATGCATTTTTCAAAAACAACCCCTTTAGTTTAGGCAAAAAATCTCTTTGATGTTACTTTTTGTGCCAGTGACTGCACAGTTTCGCTGCTGGTGCTGCAAAACAAAATATGATTGCTTAGTAATTCTTTGCTATGTCAGAAAAGGTATGGGCAAGGAATGGCTAGAGTGGCTCAGTGTGACAAGCATGAGAAAAAACAGCATATATTGCATTGGAAAAAGATACTCTGTGCAAAGGAAATCTTGATTAGATTGTACAAAGACTAACTACAATATAAATATCTCCATCTCTCTTAGGTCTAAGTGTATAATCTCATAACGTTTGAAGGCTCAGTAAATTGTGGTGTTCTTTTTTTTTAATTAGTAACATTTTTTGAGCAAAAAGACACCTCAGAGCTCAAGGAAATATGATTTTTCTGTTCCTTTCACATAATGAGCTGTTTAACTTAGCAGTTTCAAAATCAGCATATAATAAAATTTTTGCTGTAACTTTTACAGAAATGTGTTTTTAAAACACACTCTGTTCCTTCTATTAACTTTTTCATTATACAGATATTAATAGGTGCATACTATTGCACCCATATTTGTGGCATTAAGTTTCATTAATTAGCTCAACAGCCTGGAAATTATCCATATTTCATTCCTAGCAGTATTTATTCTTTTCCATGGAGAGAATAAAAAGCCCCAAATTTCCATGGCAGGGGAAGGTGTAGGAAAAGATAAAAGTTTACACCAGCTGAAGTTGTGTTTCAACTATATTACATCCTATGAGAAACTACTCACCCATGACTAGACTAAGAAAAAAGCTCCTTAAATGTTAGTGCTTTATTAGCAACCTGTATTTTACCTGAAATTTAAGACTATGAGTATACAATGAAAGTTGGAAGAGTACTTCAGACTATTATGAACATATTTTAATTATTAACAGCTGCTGAAAACTTTCAGCAGCCCAGATGCTCAATCCAGAAAAACATACTAGAAATGTAGTTTAATCTGTGCAGCAATTTACGCTATAATTTACCACTACACTGTATTAATTACGGCTGCCATACAACATACTGAAATGTTTGATACAGATTTCAGTACTGAATGGTGCTCAGGGCTCAGAAAGCAGGTACATACAGGTTTAGTAACCTAAAGTCAGTCAGCAGGCAAAAAAAATCCACGTGAAGAGTCCCAATAAAGTATAAAACATGATTATTACCTTGAACTGTTCTCCAGGTGTCAAGTGTTCAACAGTTTGATATAGCAAAAAGCAGCCAAAACCAGTTCTAGTACAAACCATACTAAATGGGATTAGAAAGACCTGTGCACAGGACCAAAACCACTTAGTTATGCTATTAAGCTGATAGAAGAAAATCCCCACTCCAATTCTCAACTATTTTTTGTATCCTGGAGGGGAAAAAAAATTTAAAATTAAAACTGAAAGTAATCAGTAACTGAAGCAACAAAGCAACTGAAAGCTGTGACGCCTAAGAAAGGTTAACACAGAACTTAAAGGAAAATTAAGTTCAGAATAAACTAAATCTGTCTCAAAGTTAATTTATCCAAATATTTGAAGTCAAAGAAGGTTGCTGAAACTTCAGAGATCAAGAGAAGTCCACAAGTCTGTCTTCAAAAAGTATCTCACATTTATTAATACTAAAGACTGAAGTAAATCTTTCTCAATGAATGAAAAACCAGTGGTCCCCCTGTCATTTTAAGCTGTTGAATGCAGTAACCTTTCTGGATTGGAGAAGGGACGCGTTTCTTCTCCGCTCAGCCGAGCGCAAGCGCGCGCTCCCTCCTCACTTAATTACTCGGTGTACACCGAAATACCACCTGCCATCCCTCAACACCCCAGCGCTGGCTGGAGCAGCCATCTCCTGCAGCATCCATCTCTCTCCAATTCATCACCGTCAGCTTTCTTGCTGACACTCCTCAGAGCTGCCTGGCTGATGAATGGCTCTGTTATTCATCCCATGTTAATCCGAGGCTGACGCAAGAATACCTTGCTGAAGACACTTAACAGTATTAAAACTCAGCACTACCAAGTGCCCCCAGTGTGCATTAAACCTCCCATTTGGAACCAACATGATTCCTCATGAATAGTTATGAATAACATACAGTTACTAAATCAATAGGCACTAAGTTTATGTACCCCATCACCCAGAGACAAAGCTTCCACACAGTCCCCTTGCTTCCCTGGAAGGTACACCTCAATTATTAGAAGTCAGAAATACTTTGATCCATAGGGAATTTAACCTCAATTAACCCTGTAATTAAGATGATACAGAGACGTTTTCCCCCTCAAAAGGTCAGCATACATCTTAAATGCCACAGGTCTCTAAAAATTTTTTGCTGTTTGTAACTTTAATAATCTTTACTCAAGAAAGCAAGTTTTATACTTTTTCTTCCTTCTAAGATGAATCTGATCTTTAGGTTATGTTTCTTCTGGTAGTTAGGGTTTTTTTCCATAAAGGATTATGCTTGTCAAAAAAATAAAATTTACCCACACAATGAACACAAAATCACTGCAAGAAATTTCAAAATATGACTCTAATCTCTGTAAACATGTTATTAGAACAGCCAAATATAATTCCCTTCTAAGCACAATTACAGTCACTGATTTTATACCTAAGATACTAAAGTATCATTCTTCCTCTGAAGATGTTTTAATACACATATAATCAATCTTCTTGATAGAATCCTCATTAGAATTCATTTCTGATCCCTACCACATGAACTGTGCTCAGATTTTGCTCAAGTCTATTTGAGCACGAAGTTAACATAACTACATGAAAAGTGGGAACAAAAGAACGTGCATAACAAGTTTTGCTTCAGGTTGATTCAGAGGCAGTATCAGATTTCCATAAAAGCCTCAAGTGATTTAAAGCAGCAGTAATTCCCTCATAAACTGACTGTATATGAGCTTCTCTGACTACACTTATCTTTATAGATGATAAGATACTTAAGCCATTAAAGAACTATCAACAACTTGTCTCTACCAAAGTCTAACACACAGCACGTTCTCACTGCACAGCCCATCTTCACAGCAAAACCATCACACTTTAAACAAGACAGCTGGCCTATTACAGCATTTTAACCTTCAGCTGTAACACACAAACCAACTGCTTCGGGAACACGCCTGACAACAGATTGTACACGCAGTATTTAGGCAAAGTTATTTTGTGAGTTTGGGCGGGGGCTGATGACTGCAACAACTTTCTGAGAAGTTGTCCATGTTGCTTTATGCTGGAGAGGTGCTCCTTCAAAATCAGACAAACTGAAACTAACTAAATGCACTATGATCAGCAACACTGCTCAAAAGCAAACAGCATCGGGTCAGAGAAGTTTTTTCCCCCGTGTTATCCTCCTCCTCCGGGTTCCTGCAGAGAAACCTAATATATTCACAGCAAAGAGAAGTGGATTTGGCCTGCTCTGCATATAAAAACTGAAAATTGTGCATCAACTTTTAATATAATTATTTGCAGGTTATTAGATTAAGCAGCATTGAGAAGAACATTAACTGATTTGCTACTGCTACGAAGTCTGATAAATAAATGGAAGCATTATGCAGCATGAGCTGAATGTTTTAGTTTAGCTGCCATTTAAGCTTATGAACCAGAAGATCAGGGTTGTATCAATACTTGTGCTAGCATATCTGTTGCTTATTTTTTAAAAATTTCAGGCACCTGCCATCTCTGACACATTAATGAAAAAAATATATCGTAGCTAGGAAAGGACATTTTGATCAACTAATGGCTACAGAGATTTCTAAATCAGTTCTTTAATTGGAATTAGGGAAAAACCCACAAAGGTTCATTATTTCAACAGCTAAAGGGTTTAAAGAATTCAGCAAAGTCTGACTTCCATCTAGTGTCAGCTAGTCTGCAAATAAGCACATCCTTAAAATTCTGAATGGACTAGATGCACAATCAGTTGACATCAATTAGGAGCTTCAGACTTTTAAGTAAATGTTTAAGCAAATGCATTTTTCTCCCCAAGGCACTGCTCTACATCTTCAGTATCGAGCCACCTCAGCCACCGTGCCAGCACAGCTGCTCTGAGATCACACAGGGAGCGAGATCACAGCTCTGATCCATCTGAAAAGAAAGCCAGCACCACACAAAAACAAACTCAAAAAAACCCTGACCGGTACAGAATATCAGCTGACCTCTTAAGCCAGAAAGTGATCTACCAGATAAGAGTATAAAATACTGTATTATCTGCCCCTGCCTCTGCTCTGACATCAGCAGCCACTCTGATGCATTACACACTCAATTACCTAGAAGTAACTTCCCAGCAAAGTAACAAGATTTTAATTGTTTGTCATTCAGGGATGCTTTTACTTTTGAAATTAAGTTTTAAAGAAACGTCAACGTTTGTAAAGTTATACATCACTGAAGTGTTAACTGTTCCAACTATGAATACCCTCAGATTTCAGTGAGTTATCACACAAATTGCTTCATGGTTTATCCCTTCTAAAAAAGGGTATCCTGAGGACTTTCCTGCATGGGCACTTCCTGGAGCACTGCAATTACAGTACACACTATCAAAACCTTGCTCTGCTATGGCCTGGGCTGCAAACACAGAAAACCCCTCCAACTACAGAAAGGAGTAAAGTAAAAGTATTCAAGTGCAACAGCAAAACAGTTAAAAATATTTTTAAAAGCAATTAAAAAAATTTACTTCCAGGGTGCTACTCAACTATTAACCACCAAAAACATTAAAACATCAATAGCTACCTACTGCCATTTCCCTTCAAAAGAACGATCTTTTGCACTGAACTGAGAAGCAAAATTTACTATTTGACACCAAGTATAAAAACAAAAAATCAATTCTCAAATGAAAAGTAACTGAAAATGTATTTTCAATTTCTACTCACTACTTCAAACCACAAGAATAAAATAAATAAAAAACCCTTTTAGCATTACCACACTCATTCCAACCACTAACACTGCTAAAATAACTGCAGAGATCAAAAACGCTGCAACTTCTAGTGCGGAACTCAGACAACAGAAGTTAAAGTAACACAACTCCAACTTGCATTGTCTTGGTGTTCTCAGACATGCAGCTAGTCTGCAAAAGACACTTTCTAATGGAAGCAAGAATAACAAAGTGGAGGGGCAGTTCTGCTAACGAAGCCAGATATTATTTCTCTTTAGTGTTGTCACAGCTGTTTTGTTCATTCATGCATAAATTGTCTCAAAAAATTTAAGCTCTGCTATTAAAAAGCTAACTCCACTTCTATTAAACGTTTCCAAGAAAAACAACCAAAAGAAACAAAAACCTGGACATTACTTTAATTGCATTGTACAGGGTTATACAGGATATTTTCTGAAGTCAAAAGTAAAAATGTAACACTGCCTAACTTTCAACAACCCCACACTTTTTCTTAGCAAAGCAAAGGTATATAATTCAGACTATAAACATTATTACCTATTTCAGGATTCAAACAGTAATTTCAATGTCCCTCACAGACACAGATCCTCCTGCTAGCAAGACACAGATGTAGCTTGTGTGTTACTTCTATTGACCTAACCCACTGCATAGTGAGATTAAAAACACCAGCAGTTTTACTGTTCCTACGAGTTTTCTTAGCACTGTGTTGTTACATTTCAATGAAATGTTAAAATCAACAGAAGATTTTCAGAGTCTGCCTTCTGATTAAAATCAATACAGGAAAATTCACACAGCCAGAATGAGAAGCTGAGAGTTATGTTCCAATAAAGACAAGGGTCAGTCTTTATTGAGGGCTTTTCATTAGTTAACAGCTTTCCTGGCAAGGCATTTCCCCCATCTCCCCCCTCTCCCACCTCCCAACATTCCATATAAGCAGTCAAATACAAACCATCAGTTTCCATGGCAGACTCCTGCTGCACTTCAATCAGCCTGAGCTGTCAGGACGATCTGGTAATTAACATTAACACAGGTCTATCCCATCAGCCACAGAAATATACCAGCATCTAATAATACATCTAATTAATAGGATACCTGCATCAGTGTGCATTCTCAAAAACGGAGAACACTTTATGGTTACAGACAATAATTAAAGACAATTCAAATGTACTTGCTCTTCTAACAAAGTCTACACAGTTCAAATCATTGTAAGCACCCCACTGCTGACCTGGCATTTACAGTATACTCAGAGGAAAAAAGTTTTAATCTAAGAATGACTGAAACACAACTTGGTCAAAAAACATCACTAACCCACAAAAGTGGCCATCCATTTCATGTCCAGCCTTCTCTTCACACCCACAGCACTCAATGAACAACTTCTATCTGTTGATGCACGTAAACTTCATTTTCATAATCAGGACATCTAAGTGCTCTCTTAAAATTTATAGTTTTTCTCAGTTGGTGGTGGTTGGTTTAGGGTTTTTTTCCCATTTTACTATAATATTAACCAACACATCTCCAGTTCTTCCCCCTGTGCACCACAAAAGCACCACTTGCCACTCCCTAATCTAATCCCCACTTGGTCAGTTGTTTCTAACCATAGCAAGGGATTTTTATAGGACACCACTTATCTTAGAAATGACTGCATTCAGTTTCAGAGGAGGAAAATGCAACTCAACTGCAACCTTAAAAAGTTTCACTAAACAAAAACATTAAATTCAAACAGGCCTCTCCCAGTTCAATAAGTCAGCCACTTCTGAACAGAACTAAGTCTAATACGATGACTCTTATTTAAAAACAAAAAAACACCCAAATATAGATATTTTAACAATTAATTATTGGTAAGCAACAGGGAACACCGCTTGCAAAGTATGAGCCTAAAATAACTGTTTTACTAACTTAAAATTTGCATCAGTTAAAAAATTCTCTTTTTTTTTTTTTTTTTTTTAGTTACATGCCAGGTGACTGCAATCCTGTAAATGCTGCAGACACAGCTACAAAAATAACGAAATTTAAAAAGAAATGAAGTGTCACCGGTTTAAGTATTTTTCCAGAGGCCAAAAAACCTGCCACACTGTTCCTTAAGTGCAATGGAGCTTTTGGTTTGGTGTTTTAAGAGGCTGAGCCAAGGTATTAAAGCCACTCCCTCCCCCCGCCAAAAAACAACTAAACACCCACACCTCAAAATAGCTCTTACAAGGTTTCTGAACACAAGTTCTAGAAGCATTACAACATTCATAAATCAGAAAAACACCTCAGACCATTAAGCTTTAAGAGATAATTAAAGAACCAAATTCAGGAGTGTACTAATGATAAACAGCACACAAACAATACTCCACGCTCTTGTGGCACACTGCTTTGACAATTTTAACACTACTACACCAAGTTTAAAAATTAGTCTGAGACTCCCTGGGCAAATACCTTTTGTAAGGCCTTTATCCCAAAGAATATTCATCCCTGAATATGGCATTAAGAAGCACGTTTTTAATGAATTAATGGGGGTCCACTGCAAGATCTGATACAACTGAAAAAACTGACATGCTAATGTGGCCAGTGCCCTTCCATCAAATCTGACAAGTCAGCAAAACCTTAGCTAAGCACAGGCTACATTTACATAATCACAAACAATAAGGTCATGTACAAAAGTAACTAGATAACTTTCCAGGGAGAACTCATTTACAACACCAGAACACAGCTCTTCAGCTCTACTTCACGCAGACGTTTTGCTTAACACAACCGACTGACACAAAAACTGCACTCTTGGGCACTTAGCTCTCCAAGTTCACATGCACTTTTCTCAGTGAGAAAACTAAACAGAGAGAGCAACATTCACCAAAAATTTATCCTCATATTGCCTACTTGGATATGTTTACACTAGCTTTGTTAAACTTGGTAGACAGAAAGAGGCAGTCTATTTGACACAAAATTAGATTTATCTCCAATAGCCAGATGCATGGGTAAATTTATATTTAAAGGTAGACAGGCTTTTAAGTCACCTTCAACACAGTTTTGAAGGAAAGATGTAAGATTTTCAGGGATAGGTTACAAAGGAAAAATGAATTCTTTATAAAGTCCTTTTCAATCTCTTTTTGAAAACAGTTCAGATCACAGGCCTGTTCTGTGTACATTCTGATTAGGTGCAAGAGTCTGTGCACTTACAGGTTCAAGAAAACAAAATGTAAATTTACAAATTAGACTCCTCAGATTCCAGTTAATAGTTCAGGCACATTTGTTCATAGTCTGATGAAAGAATACAACTGAAGTACCTCATTAATTTCAATCTGTCAACATGCTACTGAGGAGTTTGAAATGTCCAATTCAGTTTTTAAAAACAGTGCAAGAAAACAGGTACAGCTCTGTTCACTGTCCACAAAGGGGAGCATTAAAATATTTAAGCTGTCAGAAAAAAAAAAAAAAAAAATCCCAGTTAACATCATAAAAGTTAGTATCTCAAAAGCTTAAGCAAAAAAAAAAAAAAAAAGCAGGTCACATTTGATGGTGCAAACAATTACAGGAAATACAGCCTATTCCACATTCAGGAAAAGCCCTCTCTTCCCACAGGTTTGCACCAGTCTGATAAAAACAATTCAGCTTCCTAGTTATTATGATGTGCTCTTTAAACATCCTTGTTAATCCACAGAAGACTTATTTACACATAACAAGTTAAAAGCACACATATGGAAAAATAACTGCAACCTAAACAAAACTGTAACTTTCACATTTTATGAAAGGAGCTCTTAAAATAAAAGGTTTCCTCAATGCACTTCTTACATTTAAGCTAATCTTCAAAAACTAAATGTTGCAAGACAGAGATCATCTATCAAGTTAAGCACTAAAATTTTCTGAGCTCAAAAAGTAGGATAGAGTTCAGAAAGGAAAACACGCTTTGCACAATACACGCAGCACAGAAATGGACCCCAAAAAAGCAGATGTATATTCTGTAACTGAACCAGATCAAGTGTACTGTCCACCTAAACCCACAGGTCTCTCTCTATCTCTTGCTGCATACAACACAAGAAGTAACCACAGCAGAAGGCCATTTGAGTTCTGTTTTTAAATACTGGCATGTAACAATAAATAAGTGATAATAAAAAACCCTACCCTAGCATTCCAGTAGGGAAGGCAATCCCACCTTTTATTTGTTTGAATTCTTAGGGTTGTGACTTTATTTCTTCATTTTGATCAGCACACAAAATAAAAGACAATGGCTGATCATAATATTATTCTTCTCAAGCATAAACAAAACCTTCAGGAAAATGGTTGTATTATAACTAAAAAATAAAAAAAAAACCAACAAAAACAAACACCTACCTAAAGCACACAACAACAAGCTAGAAGAAGCAAATCAAATGACAGGGTGGAGGGGGCAAAGAGGGAATGTGAACTCTATAGCTTTATTTTTAGATTATATATACCTATATATACACACACTTGCCCCAAATACTTGGTATTCTCAAGGGTGCCAGGAAACGACTGATGAAACCTTGAAATAATACACTTTTCAGTAAGCACATTAAATCCTGCAGACTTTTCCAGCAAATCCGTAGTTCCCTATTACTAAACCCTTCTGCTGGAGGATGTCAGTGGAGCATACAGTTCAAGATATTTAACACAGTCCCCACTGGTAACCAGGATAGGTGTTTTACAGGGAAACAGTTGCTCCAACTTCTCAATTGTTCACTGCTACGGCCTATCCCACCGATGTAATACTGCCTGTAAGCATACAATACGTGGAGGTCCATGCAAATACAGATACCTGCACAAATCCACCAGTATTTTGTCATTCTCTGGCGTCTTCTACCAGATTTGATCATTTTACTGCCCGAGTCAATAGAGGTGCTCGCGGACTCACGCCTCAGAAAAAAAAATAACTGGCGCCCCTTAGTGTTCACATTCTGAAGTCTTGAAGCAATTTACTGGATTTGCATGAAACTTTTTTTTCAACATTCCAAAAAGTTTTCTGCCTCCACAATACTTCCACCAATTTGCCAACGTAAACAGGAAAAGCAGAAAAGCTTAAAGGGATAGCAGGCTTCTTCCAGAGACCATTTAGGAACACAGATTATATTTTGTTTGCTTCTCTTTTGAAGAAGAGAGTGAAGAATAGTTCCAACACAGTCCTTAAACTTTGTAAGAAGAGTCATGAAAGCCCTCGTTTTGGACCTCCAATACTTTGCAAACAGACTTCCAGAATTTTCAGTATTTCAAAATATATGACAAAATATAAGTATTAAGGGAATTCCTTTTTCAGCGTCCTTTTTTTGCACCGGGAAATGTTTTTCTTCCTTTTGTTCTCTGAAAATGAAAAAAACAGCTTCAGGCCTCCTCTGGCAAATACATAAAGTTGAAGAGATTCAAGAATTTAAAAATCCGTTATCAAACCTCTGGAAGGTTCATTTGTGCTATAAAGGAGTCTTCTCAGTCAAGTTTCTTCTTGATGTTTACTGTAAATCTAACTATTCCGAAGAGGCTGCTCGCTGTGGTGACCAAGAACATAAGTTCTAAAATAGTTTTGCTCTTCACGTCCACATTTGCTCCAATATAAATTCCAACTCCTCCAAGTGTCTTAAAAATAAAAATAGACTCTCCCATTATAATGCTGCCCACAATCCATATTTCAGTATTCTTCACCGTTTGTTTGGGTTTCTTTAAATTCCTCTATCATTTATTTCAGAAGGTAGCATTTTCTCGACAGGCTATTTTTGTGTCGTACTACAGTCGCTTACTACAATCGCTATCTCATTTTTACAGTCTTGGCAGAGGGCGGGGAGTTGTTCTACCAAATATAACCAGTTCTTTCATCTTCCGAGGTCAACAACTTCCCAAACTTCTTTTAGCGAAGAGGAATACATCCGCAAACAAGAACCCTAACTCAAAATCTCGAAAATCAGTACTTCATACTAAGAATCCCAACAAGTTGAAACTGGATAAATTATTTATGGTCATATCATATTCTACAAAGTTATCAAATACGATTAAACAAACAGGTCTGAGTCTCCAGAAAGCCTAGGTTTAAAGCCATAGGAAAAGAAATGCCTTCGACAAAAAGAACAAACCTGTGAACCCGAGTACGAGGCGAATTTAACACACTAAGAACAAGTGTGTAATTTTCACCTAATTTTTTATACACAGTGGGTCTGTTACTGTAGTGGGAAAAAAGTATGGGACACAGGAAGTTTCCAGCTCGTACTTTTCTTGTTAATTTCTAAACCGTGATTATTTATTTGTGAAATCTTAACCCCAAACAAAGTTATTAGGGAAAAAATTGGGGTCATGGGGGGGCCTCGCCCCGCGCCTGGAGAGGGTGCGAGGCTGGGGTGGACGTTTGGCAGGAGCAAAACAGGCAATTTCGTAATCCTTTTTGTTTCTCCCCCTTCACTAAAGTCACACGTAGGAGTCTTTCAAGTTCAGTTTCTTTAAAAGGTAAGGATAGCTGAGACAAGAATTTGCTCGCTTCCCTTGCGATATAGGAAAATCATAATTAGTTTGCGGCCAGTTCGGGGTGGGGTAGATCTGGAGCAGAAGAAAGAGCTCAGCCCCCCTCCGCCTTAGTCATTCAAGTCCAAGCAGCTTCCAGAACAGCCAAATCTCGAAACCAAACACCCCCCGCCCCCCCGGCGGGGGCCCTGGGGCCGGGCGGCGGAGCGCTCCGAGGGCGCCGGCAGGACCCCAGTGTCCCCCGCCGCCGCGGGAGGGAGCGAGGGATGGAGGGAGGGGAGCGCCAGCCGCCAGCCAGCCTGCCTTTCCCCTCCTCCCTGCCTTCCCCCAGAGCGCATTCCTGAGCTCCTCTCCTCGCTCCCTCCCCTCCGTGCTGTAGTTACCCTTCCCCGGTTTAAGGAGATAGTGCGGAAAGGGGTGAAAAGAAAAAAAAAAAAAAAAAAAAGAAGGAAAAATAAGGGGGGAAACCCTCCGGGGGGATCGGGGACCCGCGCGGCCGGGGCTGCCTCTCCCCTCCCACTCGCTCCCCGAGTCCCCCGGCACCGCGCGGCGGCGGCAGCCAGGGCGGGGAGAGCCCGCACTTCCCCTTTGTTTTCGGCTCCCCAGCCGGGGCCGGGAGCGTGCGGGGAGCAGCGGGGAGAGCGGAACAGGCCCCGGGCCGGCCCCGCCGCCCGGCCGGGCCGGGGCGGAGGAGCCAAGCGGGATCCCCGGGCCGGGGGAGTCAGGACAGGGCGGCGGGGCGGGGGAGGGGGCGGCCGGGCGAGCGCTTTTACCTTCGTCCAGCAGCCTCTCGAGGTGGTTGAAGATCCCGCAGAAGTTGGGGAGGCTGCTCATCAGCTTCTTGTCGTTCATCAGCTGCATCAGGTAATCGGGGCTCGGCTTCGGCTTCTCCTTGGTTTCCATTTCCCCAACCATATTCCAAGCCCGCGCAGAGACGGCGAGCGCCCGCAGCAGCTCTGCCGAGCAACGCGACCGCGGCACGGGGCACCCGGCTGGATCCGGGCGGGCAGGGAGGCGGTGGGGGAGGGGAGGGGGCGGGGAGGGGAGCTTCCCCGAGGAAGGAGGAGAAGGAGGAGGATTCAAATCCGGAGACAAACGCAGACCCGCCGCTGAGTCCCAGGGACCGAGGAAAAAAAAAAAAAAAGAAAAAAAAAAAAGAGGAAACTCGGTAGAAACCCCCGTGCGGGCTGCGCCCTCCTCTCCGGGCACAAGGACCCGCCGCCGCCTCTCGGTGCCGCCGCCGCCGCTTCCCTGCTCCGTGCGCCCTCGGCCGGCGCAGTCCTCGGTGTGTCCCCCCTCCTTCTCCTCCTCCTCCCGCGCACACACACGCTGAGCCCGGTTCTCCTCTCGGCGCTGCCCCCTGTCTCCGCGGCGGGGGAGGGAGGGAGGGGACGCGCGGGGCGGGCGGGCGCTGCTGGCGCGGCTGCCGCTTCCGAGGAGCAGCCGCCGGTGTCTCCCCGCTGTTGCCGCCGCTGCTGCTGTTGTTGCCGCCGCGCTGCGCCTGGCGTGTGTCCTCCTCCTCCTCTCCGCCTCCCGCCCGCCCGCCCTCCCGCCGCCGCTGCTGCTGCCGCCGCTGCCGCCGCCGCCTGTGGCTGCTGAGTCTCAGCCCCGCCGCCGCCTCCTCACTTCTCCTCAGTTCGCTCCGGAGTTCGCTTCAGTTCAGGCTGCGCTGGCAGCAGCGGCGGCGGCGGCAGGAGGGGAGGGGGCAGGGCCCGCGGGGGTGGGACACGCCGGGGGCGGGACCAGGGCGGGGCGGCCGCTGCCCGGCGGCGGCGGCAGCGCCGCTTGGCGGAGCCACAGCCGTCCCTCCCTCTCTCCTTCCCTCCCTTCCGCTCCGGGGGCCCGGGGCGGCGGCGGGGGTATAGCCAGCTTCCCGTGCGGCTCCCGCCCGGCCCCGCCGCGCGGAAACACCAGCGCGCGCACGGAACTCTCCCAAACAAAGTCGCGTCGCGGCACCTCCGGGGCGGGGACGCGTCACGTGCGCTGTTCCCCCGGGGGCGGGGAGAGCCGCGCCGGGGCGCGCGCGCTCCCGCCGCTCCGCGCGGCCCCGGTGTCGCGTGGCGGCGGCGTCGGGGGGGGCAGGTGTGCGCGGGGGCTGCGGCCGCGCTTGCGCGCGGGAGCGGTGGGCGGTGCGAGAAGTGATTCCCGGTCGGTCCCGGGGCCCGGCGGGGAACGCGGAACCGCGAGGAGGTCGCCCGAGTGCCCCGGCAGCCAGCCGCCGACCGGCTCCGCGGGGGGAGGGAGGGGGCGAGGTGGGAGAAGCGGGGCTGCCGGGAGCCGCTCTCCGCAGCTGCGGGGGCACGGGAGCGTCGGGTGGCCGCGGAGGGCGTCGGGGTCCGTCCGCCCAAACGCTGCTCCGGGCGGGCACGGCCGGCCCTTTCCCCCGAGTGCGCAGCGCCTGCTCCCGCCGCAGCATGGGCCGCGTCCCGGCCCGTCGAGCTCCTTTCCGCCCGAGCCTCCCCAGCAGGGCTGCGCGTCGCCCGTGTTGCTTGTAGGGCAGCGCCGCGTTTTGGCATCAGCCGTGGCTTGTTTGATGGGTTTGGATGGGAGACGTGACGGGAGCAGCGGTGTCCGGCAGCCAGAACCAAAACTAACGTGCTCCATCCACTGTAGCCGCAGAGGCAAAGCAGCGCGACGCGGTTGCTTGTACGTATTCCTCCTTCCCCACGCAGCTACTCGGTGCTCTTAGTTGATGTTTAGCACTTAGGAGGCTGTCAGGAAGCTTTGAGGCAGTTCGCGGTAGCTTGGCAGAGCTTTTGTAACAAAGCTGGTTAAAAATCGCTGCATTCTTCACGTAGCTCGCTGAAAACAGTCTCATTTCATAGGACTGGGTGTAAGGTCTAGCTATTGCTTGAAATCTGTAAAAAATTCAAATGCATTTCAATACATACTGCACAGTATTTGAAGATACTTTCAATGTTAGGTAAATGGCAATGAACAATGCTTCCTAAACTAAAAAGAAACAGACACACGTCATCTTGACAGGTGTGTCATTGGGTATTGTCAAGCAGTGTTAACTCTGCTTTTCCTGAAAGATGTGCATCGACAAAAATATAGAGAATGTGTAGTTCTCTAGTAGTTCTTGGTTTATTGCGTTATGTCCAGTGTTCATTGTATATTGCCCCTTTAAACAGGAAGACAGAACTCATTATTTGGACATTGGAGTTTTGATGTCATTTCAGGGTTTTGTTTACATTAGTAGAAATTAACGGCTTATGTAAGGTAAGTCGGTCTTACTGCTTCCATCCCTAAAAATTGTATATTCAGTAAGAAAATACTATCTTTGTTATCAAAGAATAGCAGTGTTACAAGCCTTATTTTAAATATAGATTCTTAGTTCATCAATAGCTTGCCCACAGCACACCGCAGTATGCTTATGGATGACAAAACAATGCGGCTTCTATTTAGTAACATGATTGTGTTGGCTCTGTTCTAAACTTAAGATTATGACAAGCTGAAATACAACTTTACATGCTTTAAAAAATTGCCATAGTTTGGTTTCTGATAGATCAGTCTGGACAATGATGCATTTTTGTAGCCCTTTGCTTGCTACTTTTTAGCTGGTGAATGAAGGCTCTTTTTAACCCTGAGAAACCATGCTGTCGAATCCTTCCATTTGATTAAGGGCATCTGCTGAACAGCAAGCTTTCCCCTTAAAATTAGGTGAATGTAGATGATGTTAGAATAATTGTTCTGGACTGATGATTCTCACAGTAAAAATAGCATATGGAGACTTTTCAGCAGATTTGGTGCAGCTGTTCCCCTACCACTTCATTGTTGCTGCCTGCACATAAAGAGTTTCCAGTGCTCAAATGTAAGCAGACAATACAAGGTAAGAAATGCCAGCACAAGTTGTGCAGTAACACCAGTAATCTACTAATGGGAACAATATAGTTTGTCCTAAGGTATTTGGTGCTTATGTAGTGAAAACTGGGATGGTGCACACCAACACTTCTGGAATCACTCATGCCAGTGCAATGCAAAATTCCAGCTCTAGTTTGCTCAGTTGTTAAGCTGAATTATTTTCTCAGTCAGAACACTACAGAAATTGAGGCAAAGCTATATGATGAAGCTGCCTGTTTAATTAGGCATAAATGACAGGAAAAGTTCTCATCCTTCATTTTTTCCATAGATACTTCAAAACTTGGAATTTAAATCTTTATAAAAAAGCCCTTGGAAAAGCAGAATGTTTTAATAAAATGTAAAAAGCTCATCATTGGTTTCAGATACCGTGTTGATTTGCCTTTCTTTAGCAAGTGTACAGCAAAAACCAAAAACACTACCTGAAAGCCTCTCTCAGCATACAGTATGTTCTGCTCTTTCCCTTTACATTCCCATATTCCCACATTGTATAAAAGGGTGTTTTAAGAATTCCTGAGAGAATAATGTTGAATTAATTCAGATTAAAGAGCTGTGAGAAGGCATAGCTCCCATCAAGACTGGCATGACTACAGCCTTATCTATTAAAACAGTAGAAATGCTTTTGCACTCTCTTAATTTTACAGCTTTCCCATGGGGATGGAAGGCTGAGGGGAGGACATGGTACAGGCCTGGGTAAACAGGTTGGATATGGAGGAGAGGTTGTGGCGTGTTGATATCAGGGAAGGGGAGGGGGCAGGGAGGTAGAGGTTGCTTAGTCTGTTCAAGATAACCAGGTCTTGTGGTCTTGTAAGGTTCTTTTGGTAACTACCAAATGTCTCAACTTCTATCTAGACACAAGCAGAAATTCCTATCTTCAGCTGTGTTTTCATCTAGGTAGCCCTTGTATCATGTAACCTGTAGTGCTCGCCAAGTTTCCCTTTTAAGGTGAAGTTTTATTGCATTAATCTAATCTCAAAGTTGGAAGAATTATGATAATGCCAGCAGCAGCCTCTGTGTATTACAGTAAAGGTCTGCAATGATCATAAAAAGCAAATTCAATTACTGCTATAATGTTCATAGCTGATAACACCTTTGGAAATAGAGGCAAAGGCTAATGACTACTGGGAAGCATGCTCTTTTAAAAGTGTTGGCTATTACTTCCAGTGTCTCTGTTGGCCAAATCATAGGCATAGGCTGTTGGATGTCATCAGCCTTCTGTGATGCTGTCTGTAACAGGAAGGTATTAATATGCTATACTACTACTCCTTAGGGAAAGAAGCAATTCTTCACTCACCCATTACAGTTGCTTGAAAAAAATTTATTGTGTGTGTGATTCAGTATGGAATCATTCATGGTGTACTAAGAGTATAGTACTGCAATCAAACATGCCCAAAACCAGAACATGTGAAATACATTTATCTTTGCAAAGCAATGAATGCCTCAACAGAGTAAGGTCTAGAGCCAAACTGAAAATCTCAAGGACCAGTTACAAGAAAATTCTGTGTTGTGTTTGACAACAAAAACATATTTCCCTTGACATTAAAGCAAACTGACAGGTAACTTTTCAAGCAGAAGCTATAGTCATTGAAAGAATTAAGCAGATGATGTAGTGTTCAAAAGGGACATGTCCAAGTATTCTGTGTAATCCTGGAAGAGATAATGCCTGTAATTGTTCAGTTGGCTTGGTATGTGATTGTTGAAGAGCTAAAAGATGAAGGCTTTAAGCACACCTTAGTCTGAAAGAATTCAGATTTGTATCTCTTATACTTTAAAAGGTACTAGGAGCTGTACAACAACCGAGAAGAAGGGTGTAGTAAGCCACAGTATCAGCTCCTGGTAGAACTGGCTCTTCCTTCCTCAGTCTGGAATAAAGGAGCCAGTAGAGATACCTTTGTGATTCATCCACTTACACAAGAGTAGGAAGAGCTACATTCTCTTTGTTCCTGTGCTTGTGTATTAATTATGCAGTCATTAATCTGGGGAGAAAAGACAACACTAAGTGAAACAAAAGGTTTTTTCCACTTTTGACCTAAATCTTGTACCTGTCAGCCTTCTTGATAAAGTGTGTATTTCATATACCTAAAGTCATTGTTACAGGACACTGTTATGTGGATAGGATGGAGGGGACAAAATTCTGCTTGATAAAATACTAAGCATTTTGTGTAATTCTCAGTAGTTAGGGAGGGCAGGGGTACCTCTGTATTTGGCTTCACCTTCTCTACCTGCCAGAGAGTTAAGCACAGAAAAGATGTAAATCAATATATAGTAGAGTGTATTACAGCTGTGTTCAAGATTATCATAGAATTACTGCCTATGAGATTGCACTTCGGAGTAGATAAATTCCATGGGCTTCTAATGGCTGTACATGCAGTTTCTTTGAGTGCTAGGCAGACATTTTTCTAGAAAAGGTAGCCTTCTAGCAAGAAGAAAAGGTGTGTCTGTCTAGAGAGGGTGGTGCTTCTGCTGTGCTCTTGAGAAATCTCTGTGCATCAAAAACAAAGTTTAAATGGGTTTCATTTCTCACTGTCCAGTAGGAGATGAAAATGAGGTCTCAGGTATGTCAGTTTTATTACAGCATTGTTGAGAAAGGCAGAAAATGGTTAGAAGGAGGAAAGGAAAAGCAATCTGACAAGGCATAGAAAAGACAAAATATGCTACCAGTTACAGAGAGAAAAGTAAATTGAGGTTCTGCATTGTAAACATAAAATTTATTCATTTTATCATCTTCGTAGCAGCACTTAAAAGGGGGGGGGGCAACACTATTTACAGAACATATTTGAATCTTGTATTTTGCAGGTATGTTTTGCCTCTAAACTCGTAACATTCCTACACCTTATCATTTATAAACACTTGCATTGTTTTAGTGCTTTTTACAGGTGAAGTATCAGTAATTGATGCTTTTTCTTGGTCAATAAAATAAGCCAACTAATTTCTTGAAGCACACCATGCAATGTTTTCCCAGTCTTTCTAGCCCCATGGCTTCAGTTAGTGTGCTGGGATATGACACTTCTCCATTTCTGTCACAAAATTATTACCTTAGCTGTGTAGCTCTGTGCTCACATGGGGGGAATTTCAAGTGGCATCTGGCCTGTCCCTTTTGGTAGCCAGCCCATGCCTCACATTGCAAAGTGGGAGTAGCAGTGAGTGTGTATTACTGTAAATGCTGCCCAGATCTATGGGTCACTGAACTGACCATTGCTTAATATAAAACCTGCCAGTGGAAGTCCAGCTAATGCACATTCAAGTTTAAAAAATTACAGTATTATCATATCTGGAAATTAGAAATATTGAGAGACCATTATTGCAGACATATTTGGGGTTTTTTACCTTCTGTTTGTTTTGAACTACATGCCTAAGTTAAAAACTGTCCAGGGTAACATTCTGCATTTTAATTGATGCAGTCACCTCAGTTACAGTAGTGCCCTCAGCAGCTTTTTAAAATTTGCTACCTGTAGCTAAAAATACAGTGTTGAAAGTCATACTTATGTGTAAGATATATAACCAGTATTTTTACTTTTTACCATAGTGAGAAGTGTTTACACCTAAACAGTAGGATTAAAAAATAAAAATAAATAGTTAATATCTGGGAAATTTGCAGATTTATTTTGGCCACCACAGTTGCAAAGAGCTGACAAGCTTAAGAAACAGGTAAGTTTTGTTTTTCAGGTGCACCATGTTTTGGTAAAATACCAGAGTGTATTGGTTACTGTGAAATATGAATGTTTTCAGTCTTAACTTTGTAAATAGATTTAAATTAGCCATTCTTTTCAATTACGACTAAAACAGAATTTAAAATGCAGCTGAAGTATTAATTTAACTTTTCCTTTTAGCGTGTGGACTGTGAATGCATATGTATATTGACTTACACTGTGGGATTGCTAGTGATGTGTTGCATATGGTTCTTAATGTTCAGTACTTACAGAGCAGCACTTCTTACAAAAGGAGCATATATTTAACTGGACAGAAAATATCTAAACAAATTATAAGAACACTGCAGCCTTTTTTAAAACTGCAGTAATGAGCATGAAACATTTGTACTGCTTGGCCTTCTAAGAAAATATAATTAATCAATCTGAAAAGGCCAGAGTTTGTTGGTTTTTTTTACTAGAAGTCATCTTTTTCTACCTGCTGAAAATACTTTATATTTTCCAAGTCTTTATTTAATGTAAATCCTTGTTTTAGTGGTGAAGAGAAATATGTGGGGCTACAAAGCTGTGAGAAGAGAAAGGGACTAAGCGGTGCAAGTGTTGAAAGCTTCTGGAGATGAGACAGAGTTGCTCAACAGTGTTCATCCCAAGCAAAGGACAGAGCAGTGCTACAGTGCTTGTTGATTACCCACACAAAGACCATTGTGCTTCCCTGCTATGGTATTCTCAGAGGCTCTCTTTTAATCTGTCCATTGCTATTTGTGCCTTTTCTCTATAAGGAGACTACAGTGTTCAATTTCTTAATATTTTCTAATAGTCCTTTTCCACTTTAGAAAGCCTAAACTCTGTTTTGATTGTGGATGACTCATTGTCTCTCATTTGTTCCTCCTACCCACAGTCTTTCTGTTGAGTGTGGGAGATTTTTCCTGGAATATAGTAGGCACATATATTTGAATTATCATATGCCCTGGAACCCATTTCACTGTTTCCTACTCTTCAGAAGCCATGAAACACTTTGTAGTCAAATACTTCAATTTGCTTGGATGAAAGACATTATAAAAGTGCAGAGAATCATTGGTTAAGCACTCAGATAAATTCAGAATTTCCTTATAGAAACAGGAAGCATCCCAGATCTCATGCTGTCTTTGTTGGAATTTGTAGGCTGGTGCATTTTAAGTCCCTGTTTGCCTGTCACCAGAGCTCAAAGGTCAAATCATAACAATCAGTAAAACATGACTCTTGGGCTCAGAGCCAAAAGGTGGACATTGCTGGGTTGTTTGTTTATCTAGGAGGTCTGGCTCATTTTGAGCTGCAGTCACTTTATACAAGATGGTATCATCCTATATAGCCAATGCTAAATCTGATTGTTGTTTAGAACAAATTCATTGCTTGATCCTGGTAAGTCACTGTTACAAGTTCATAAGCACAAGAAAGGATAGGATTCACTTGCCTTGTGGTATTCCACTTGAATTTCCAGAAGTTCACTTTAGTCTCATAGTTTTTGCATGGCATTTGCCTGCTCTGTGCAAATGTCTTCTACAACTCTTGGATGTCTGGAGTGGCCATTGCAAACTGTTGAGCCATCAGCTGCATCTCACTGTAAACATACAGAAATATTTTCTGTTAACCACTTTGCTCTTGGCATAGTGTGAACAACAACTTGGGTTCAGAATTTTGACAAGAACAAAATGACTCTGTTGAAGGTAATACAGTCATTCCCTAACTTTGACTTTCAGAAGTGTGTTAATATTTTACATTCACCTAGCCATTGTGTTGGCCAGACCGCAGAGTAGAGGCACAGGGGAACAAGCTGAAAACCTCTGTGGCGTAGAGGCAAAATACATACAAACATCACTGCAGCTAAATTTGCAGTGTCAGGAAATCCCACTTTACACTGCTGGCCATTCTTAAATTTTTTTTTTACTATTCTTAGTGTGAAATGTTTTGTGCTTGGTCTCAGATTATGACTGAAATATAGGGAAGGGAAATACAATGCATTTTTTGTAGATTCAAATTACTTCTCTACAGATCCATTCATGCGAGTCTAGATATTCCTGTTTGTTTAGACCATGAGAAGTTTCCAATATTTCAGAATTTTTCTTATAATTTGTAGAAGCTTTTAAGGACCCTTCTCTAATAGGTGGCTTTTATGGAAGTTACTGTACAGTTCAGAAATAAGAGTGCACACTGAAATATTAATATTATCCCTTCTAGTATTGTATTTGTTTAAAAATGAATATATGAAAGTTTTATGGACATATACTTCATCTTTTAGGTATTTAAGAACTTATCAAATTGTTAAACAAAGGCAATTACACTTGGATTGCAGGGGTTTTTTTTTAGATGGAACCGGTACTACAATTGTCTCTGGTTTTCGCATGTGCGTCCCCTACACATATCAAATCTTGATAGGACTAAAAAGCTGTTATCCTGTCAGCAGAGCAGAGAAATGCGAAAATGAGTTTCCCGGAGAGTACATACTCTGCTGTTCAATTTTCATAACAATACTGTTTTTATATGTATTAACAAATCAAAACTTGGTCTGACAGCATGCTCAGAAAACAGCAGGTTGTGGTGGGAACTATACAGGAAAAAAAGGTAATGTTTATTTTTGTTGTAATGTTTTGATTAAAGAAGGTCAACATGAAAACAGGTATAAAGTAATCCAACTTAGCCTTCCTTCTTCCCACTATAGAAAGGTCTGTAAAGTTCCTGTTACTTGGGAGGCTGGCAAACCATTTCTCTGCTAGAGGTGGAAGGAAGACACTGCTTGACCTAAAGCATTTCCCCATCTCTAGAATTTTTCTACTTGGTTTTAAGAAGTCATGACCTAGCCAATTAGATGGTCAATTTTCAGGCCAGAAGGTTGTCTTCCCTTTAAGCAAGTCAATTGAAATATACATCCCTACCTTGGTTTTCCTTCCAGGTAGTCTATCTTTAGCTATCCATCTGATTTTCATTACTAGAGGCATAATTGATCTTTTGTCCCATTTTGAAGCTTGTATGCACCTGTCTTACAGGTTCATAGCAAAATCAATTATCCCTCTGGCTACAGATACATCCTGGTGCTTCATTAGCAAATTGTCTGTGTAGGTGGAGTCCTGCATGTCAGAGTGGCACCAGGTGATGAGCTGAGGAGTCAGAGCAGCTTGCATGCTCCTGCTTGTACCTGATGTCACGTTGGTGTGGTCACTGACAGGGTTTTGAGGATGTCTGGTAACAAAAACCAAAAACCAACCAGCCAACCAAAAAACCCCACTTTGGCTGAGTTCATTTAAAGAGGAGACTGAAATAGAGATTAATTTGAAAACTGTGTGCTTGGGCTTTTCTGTTCTCACAAGTCCATAATAGAAGATTAGCAGTGTAGTTAGATAAGTGATTATGTGACTGAAATGACAACTTTGCATGTAGTATTTATATGTAGTATTTATATAACTTTGCTGTAATTCGGTTCATCTGACTCAAGTGGAGTTTGATTAATTCAGTAAGTTACACCTATTTCATTGTAGGTTTGTCCTCAGAAAGAAAAAAAAAAAAAAAAAAAAAAAAAACACGACTCTTTTGGCTGTTTGTGATCAAGAATGTTTTTTTTGGTGAAATCCATAATTCTGTCTGATAAGACTTTAGTGGTCTTTATGCCCTTTTTGCTGAAAAGAATACCTACAATCAGCAGTTGTAGATCAGAAGTCCTTGTATGTAGGTAGTATGATGTAATCACTCAAAATTTATTTATTTCAGATCATAAAAATTAATATATTATACATTCACTTATTTTTAAAAATTAAAATATATAAAAGCAATTTACATAATCCTAAACTATTGTGGGACTGTTCAATTGTGAGAGTTCATTAAGTCCTGAATTTTATTGGTGGTCTGGCTTTTCATCTGTAATTTTTGACAGTGTTGTTTGTTACAAATAGTGGAGTTTTATATGTAAATATATTGGTTCAAGTTGTATGGGTTTCTAGCATGCTTTAAACTACATTATGATGTCATTACCTTTCATTAATTGTCAAATTACTAAAATTGCTTTTCATATAATCTACTTGTCCTTTTATGTAAATGATTTACGTTTATATGTCAGTGTGTGGACCACAAGCAGCTAGAGAAATTCCCCCAGCTTCCTAAATGTGAAGTATTCTTCTTCTCCTCTGGCAATGTTACCCGCTAGAAGCAAAGGAGGCTCAAGCTGGCACATCCCTTGCAAAGGCAGTCTGGGTCATGCGCAGAGCAGAGCCAAGCAGTGAGACTGAGATTGTATTGACAAGAACAAGATGAATGGCCCCCTGGAGACTATGGGGTTTGTATGCTCGTTTCCACCACCTTTTCATCCCTTTGTACCCTCTTTCAGTTCATATGCAGATTAACTCAAAGCAAGTCCACGCTAAATACTCTTTTTCACTTTAGTTTTGGAAGGTAGGTGGAGGATCTAAATATTTATGAGGCTTTTTTCCTCTGGTTTATGATGCACTCTTGTTGAATGTTGAGGAATTACGTTAATGAATGCATGCCTGCACACACAGACACAGAATCCAGGCAAAAGGAAAGAAAACCACACAAAGCATTGTCAGCTCTAATGTCAGTGCTTACTAAAACAGTTCCCATTAAAAAAAAAGGAAAGAGATTTAAAATCCATTGCCAGGAGAAAAATAAATTGTATGGCTGAGCACAAAAGAAAGAACAAAGTTTCATCTTTTCTTTCCTCAGCTGTAAAATGAAGCTCTTGTTTCAGCTCTGAATAAAATTGAAATAAAACATGTTAATGAGAGCTTGTCTGAAGTCTTAACTGGATTTGTGTTTTCAGTAATAAAAGACCTAGCTTCAGTCCTGTACAAGTTTCCTTTAATACCAGTCATAATAAACATGGTATTTTTTAGTGTGATACAAGATGCAGTTAAATATACTTTAATTAGACTTCCTAGTCAGATAATTAAATGACACAGGTTTTGCCATGATCTTGCTGAGTTCAGTACACTTATTCAGGAGACTTAGTTTTTATGAGACAGGATTTTTATGAAAACTGAACTTTTTTGTATTAAATAGAATATATTGAGATTATTGCCAGATATTCTAGAATATTAGTTTATTTTCAGAATGGTTAGTTCAAAACTAACTTAAGGAGCATTTTTTCTAGAGATGGAAAAGTAAATGGCATAAAATACTACTACTGAAATATGGGCACATTAATTATCTTACATTTATATTGTCAAAAAGAGTTGCCTCTTCAACTTCTGATTATCTCTGCCTTCCTTCCACCCCTTTTTAGTCTCCAGTACACACTGGACAATAAAAAGCCCTGTGCCAGACAGGGCTTCAGCTCACACAAGTGGGACAGTAAATTCTTCTGCATCCAGGGAGCAGAACAAGAGATTTTAAAATGTGGTTTTTGTAATATCATTAAAGAACTTACTGAAGCAATTGCAAAATAGTAGCTCTTCAAGTGGAATAGTATTTCTCTGCCTAGACTCAGTTTTTCATACTAACAGTATGCATATCTGAAGTTCATAAAGCATTGTCCTAATAAATATGTTTATCTTTTTATGGTACTTCATGTTCTAGGTATTCAGTTTCCTGTGTAATTAAATCCAATAAAGCTATCTATATTTCATTTGTTCTAAACTTCTTGGTTTTGATCTCAAAACACTGATTTTGCTGTTTTCAGTTACTTTGCCTGCGTTACTCAAGGGTTAAGTGAAACAACTTTGTTTAGCAGATCCCAAAACAGTAAAGCTGTATATGACCTAATAAAAAATTATTATTCAACAGTTGAAATTGCATCATTTTTGTTTAAGCTGTTATCCTTTAGCATAAATCTTCTCCCTCTTGCCTTTCTTTTTCTAAAAGTCTGCATAGCCAATTGTGACCACCCACAGGTACCATATTAGATATTGCTAAAGTACTTAAACTCCTTGAAAATGAATTTAAAAAATAAAATAAATCTCAGATATGTCTGTCAACTGATGAGATGTCAAATTTACCTGGATTTCTCCATCCTGGGCAAATTGAAGCACTTATGTGTTACCTTAGCCAAACATATTTGCCCACCTGAATCATGATGTGCCTCTTTTCCTCTGGGGCTGGATTTGCAGGAAAGGGAAGCAGGACTTCCTTCTATGTATACATGTGCAGAACACAGTGGACTAATAGGTGAGTGGAAAAAATGCATCAAGCTGGTAAATGTTGGAAGGAAAGAGCATCAGAGAGATGACATACTTGAATAAACTTTGAAGAAGGAGAAGGGGTAGAGGCAGGCCTAGCAAAAAGTCTTTATATGGAGGACTGTAAGAAAAAAACAAAGTTCAGAGAGTCCTTGTCTAGGACTTTTGGGGGTCCCTTGAAGCTGCTAACATTCCCAAAGAGAGGAGATAAAATAAAGCACACCAGCTAAGGTCCTTTTTTTGGGATGAGAAAGGTGGACGAGCTTTGGACCTAAGTCAGGGAGCAGGCACATCAGAGTCCTGTAAAAGGCTTTCATTTGAAATACAAAGTATCCACACATACACCAAAAAAAAAAAAAAAAAAAAAAAAAAATCCCCAAAGCCAAAGAGGTTGTAGTGCCCAGGAGTGGCATGTTAATCATGAGGAAAGCAATTACCTCTACTTTTCCCAAAAGGAAGTGGCACAGGAAAATTTAAGAAAGGACAAAGATCATAAGCCTGAGCTGGGCATCATGTGCCTGTCAGCTGCACGTCCTGCCAGCATGCTGGGGTGAGGACAAGCTGCCTTCTCCAGACCCAGGGGTTCCCGTGGGAAGGGGCCCGTGTGAGGAGCCAGGAAGCCTGGACCAAGAAGACTTATGGCCTGTGCACTAGCTAGCTCACATTCCTTGACAGAATCTAGGAGATCAACCAGTTACCCATGCTGACTGCTTTGCTGCTTCCACCGAAGCCAATCTGCATCCACAGATTTCTAACTATTAGAACAATCTCTGCTTCCAGAAGATGCAAACACACAAATTCACCTGTGCAAATGCAACACCAATGCATGCTTAAAGGCAAGACCATGGGCCTACCTAGTGATCTTCTGCCTTTGGAGGTTTTCCTTCAGCCATTCCTCACTTTCTTGATCGCAGTCCTACAACAAATCCAGACTTTGGGTCCCAATGCAAAATCCTAACTCCTGGAGAAAAGGGGAAAAAAAGAGAAAAAAAAAGTAATGGAACTGATTATAAGGACCCAAATTATAGCACTATCAGGAGTACCAAACAGGTTAAGATTTCCAACAATAGAAGCTCCCTTTTATTTGTTTGCACTTTCTCTACATGTTTTAGTATTTTGGCTGTGAAATTGTTTAAATTCAGAAATCACTAGATATGTAAGGATTAAAAAAAAAAATTAAAAACCCACAATACACACCACTGTAAATAGCAGGTAAGTTCTTTCAATACTCAACTTTTGTGGTGAACACCAAAAATGTGCAATATTCCTTTTTCATGAGGCTGATTCTGAAGCACTGTCACATTATATCTGAAGGCAGTGGGGTGCAGCCATGTGTTTTTAAGAAAGAACTTTCATGAGTCCACCTAATCTTGAGGCTGAGATCTTTCCAAATGGCATCCTGCATAAATTTCCCTTCTTTTTTTTCTTTTTCCTTCCCTAAAAGAAATTTCCTACAGCTGAATCACAGCATTCTAAATGGAGTCTGCCACCCGCCTAAGCTATGAGAAGTCTGTCTCCATGCTAGTGTGACAGAGTCATCTCACAGATGGGAGGTGTATCCCCACGAGTGGCACTGAACTGAAAGGAAATCTGAAAAACAATTTTTTTTTTTTTTTGTGAATTTGATGAAAAGGATTACAGTATTTGTCTTTGGTGCCTAACCCACTGAATTCGGTGTAGAACACAAAAATTCTTTCTCTGTACTCACAGATGCCTCAAATTCTGCTGAGAGATTGACCTAGAGGTCGTAGCAGACAGAAAGGTACAAGTGCTGAAGCCACAATTACCAAAGTGCTTAGAGGTCTAACAAATATCCTTAGAGAAGTTTCTCAAATGACAGGTCTACCAAAACCCCAACAAAACAGGTCTGCAAGTTTTCTCAAGTCATGGGTGATGCATGCTTTTTTCTTCTTGTAGACAGAAGCAATGTTGAAATTCATAGTTCAGATTCATAAGCAGAGTTCTATTAGGACTCCCCAGCCAATCTAGTTTCCAGAAATATCCTTCAGACACTTAACCTTCATTAATTAATTGATGAGGGAACCTGAGCCCATGTCCTGACAGAAAGATTTACTGCCTTGGGCACAGAACTCCTGTAGGGTTTAAGTGTCATAGCAGAAAGGCTGTGAGATGCTGGTAGAATAAAACAGAGAGCATCATTCCTTCCTCTTACACAAATCAACTCCAGATTTCTTCACAAACCATCCAGAGGCTCGTGGTTGTTCTTCAGGCAGATGGCTTCCAATATCAGCAAGTGCTGACCTGGGAAGGAGGAAAGGGGATTTGGGAGGGTTTTATTCTTCAAGCACAGTATTGTTCTTATCCTGCTTTCTCCTGGTTGAATTTCTCATGCAAAGGGGGAAGGGCAGAAGGAGAGGGTTCTGTTTGACAGCTGCTTTCTTACCTTTTTGCCAGCAGAATCTTCACACTTTATAGAGACAGAGGGATTATTTAAAAGGCAAAAGTTGCAGACTTTTTTTGAAGGAGAACAGAGTAAACTGAGGAGCCTATACTGTTATTTCAAAAATAAATATTCCATTTCAGAACATAATAATTTGTCTCCATTCCATTTCTGATATTTTTTAAGCAAGAACCATTGTTAACTTGTTTGTCAAGGATTTCTTTGTCAAAGTGTGAGAATTTTTCTTTTAAAAACTATTGAATATCAGGAATTAAATACATGAAAGAAGTTTACAGAGACCTCAAGCATAATTTCTTCCTAAAGATCATTTAGTGTTCCTAAACTGAGTGGACTCAAATTGTCATCAAGTTTGCAAATATGAATGCTCATAAGTTGAGTGATAATAACATGATCCAATTTGAGAGCATTCTAGAAGTTTATTATTCAATCAGCTATCTTCAGCTTTTTTCATTTGACCAAAAAAAAAAAGAAATTGTCAAAGCTGGAAACTAATCAATTAACATTTTGTGATATTTGCCTGAGGAAGATAAAAGGACTTGTTTTGTTCTTTAAACACTGCCTTAGTCACTTTAGAGTGATTTTTAAGAATAATGTCATCTGAATAAGGGTAATGATCTAGAAAGACACTGAAATGAGACAAGAGAAATTTGAATTTAATGTCAGCTTTTGATAGAGTTTTTTTCCTGCCTCTCATCTAAAAAGTTGAACAAACAGAAGCTGTGACCATAGTGCTGCTCACCCTGGGCTGGCCAGGGTTGATGTTTCACCCAACACAGCATGGCAGCTGATCAAAAAGTGCCTGGAAAGTCTTTGGGAAATGTTACTTTGCCTTGGGGGAAAACTGTCCCAAAGCCCTTCTGAGCAGCACTGCCACTGGGATGCACTCCCAGGCACTGCTCAATTTCTGTGCACCTGTGATTCCCAGGAGTTAGATCAGACCGCAGGACAGTTCTACCAGTAAGCGCCACTTTAGTGGGGAATAACTATTTTTCCTTTCTTCCTCTCCTTATCTTCTACATCTATTTGGGTCATGATATCACTGGCAAAGTAATCTCTCCCTATTATGTGTAAACCATCTATTACAGGCAGATCACAACTTTAATTGGAAGTTATTACATAGTATATTAATTAGAGTGGCAACAAAGAGATTGCTGAAATTTAGAAAAGTCTGATAAAAGAAAATCTGTGTCTCCCCACACAAATATATATATATTTCTGCAAGTGTGAGTCTGTCAGTATACTAATATACAGAAGATGCCTGTATATATATTTTTAAATATATTATGTAAAAGAGTTCTGCATTACTGCATCCCTCTGCCAGAAGAATTAAGATAATCTATTACACAGCTTTATGACAGATATGTTATAGATATGTTATAATATATATATTATATCTGTCTGTCAAATATATATATTATATATATATTATATCTATCTGTCAAATATATATATTATATATATAATATAAATATTATATATATATATTATATATATATTTGACAGATAGATAAACTTATTCTTGCACTATTAATGGCTCCCCCAAAAACCTGGACCATAGGCATATTATATGACATTTCACTCAAAATTGACAGTGTTTCACGGGGAAAACAAAGCTATTCTCTGATAATATTTTAAATTATCTTTTAAGATCAGGTTACATACCGTATCATTTAAATGATAGCACCAGAAAACCCTACTTAATGAAGGATGGACTTAAGAATAAAGGTGAGGGGATAGCACAAGAAAAAGAGAACTTTTGCCTAATACAGGTGTTGTAATGGCTACATCTTGGCAGTGAATTTCCCTCTGACACTGGTAGCTGCACATGAAATGAGAAAGGTAGTTAAGGAAACAGCACAGGATAACAGTACATCCACAAATAGGGACCATGCACAACAGTATAAGACAAGGAAAACCAACCTTGTAAATTGGAAACCAGGAATTCAGAAACCTAAAAATATTTTTCCTTTCTTCTAATCATCATAGTTCCAAGTAAAACGAGGTGAAATAGCCACAAAATATGCAAAGCAGCTGTCTAATCACACATCAAAATGGCAATCTACAAATACTCCAGGCTTCTTTTGGATTTACCAGCTCCATCAAGGATGTGCATTTAGTACCAGCTGCCAATATTTCCAGGAACAAATGTATGAAATAGATATTGCAGTGTGTGGCACAATTTCCTCACCTGATGGTAAATTATGTGCCTTTGCAAACTGATACAGAACCTCCTCCCTTGGTCCAGGGAAAGGAGCAAAATGTAAGTGATTGAGCCAAACACTTATTAAGGCCCTTCAGACCTGATTACTGTCAAATTGCAGGAAACATTTAATATAAAATATGCACAGCAACACAACCTTAATTAGACATTCACGTCTCTCAAGATATCAATAAATGTTTCCTTTTTGATAAGTCTGATTTAATAGACTGTAATAATGAACGGGAATGTTTCAGAAACATCATTCAAGGGAGTGAGAGGAATAAACAAGCTCAAACATTTAAAAGTCAACACCAATTAGCAGACCATTCTTTTCAAAAGAAATCTGAATTTCATTTAGCTTTAGTCAAACAAATACACTAAAGGCTTTGTTTTTAGAATAATTGGTTTGGAGACTTGAGAAACAGCGTCTGGGTGTTGGTGTCTTCATTCACAGAAGGCTGCATAGCAGCAAAATGCGCCAGGTGATTTAAGTTTTAGTGAATTAGAAAACAAATTTAAAGACAGATCTCCCCATCTTAAGAGGTTTTGTGTCTGTTTGTTCTTATGTTTGGCAAGAAAGAGAAGCTGAGAGGTGGGAAATGGGCTCTTGCCTTGTGCAGCTGCCTGGTGACAGCACCATGTTCAGCTCGACCATGTGAGCTCCCACCTGGGCTTGGCACCTTAGGGAACCTTGCAGCAAGAAATGCACAGTACATACATTTAGCATTTTCAAACAAGGCAAATTCACAGAAGCACTTGCACTCCCTTTTGGCCATCTACACCATGGAAAAGTGGTGCAGGTTGCTTAAAGCTCCAAGAACAGAACTCCAATATCCCTTCTCATAAAGGTTTCTGCTCCAATTCAGGCACAGAGTGTTTGATTTGTGTTGAACGGTGCTTGCTGGTTGTATTTCAGAGGTGATGACAGAAAGAAAAGCTGTCACAAAGACAGACCTGCAGGAAGAAATGAGAACCCACTGTGTCTCTAAGCTCAGGACAGGACTGGGGGGGGAAAGGGTTTGTGTCTGGAGCCAGAAATAGGTGTGAAATAAAGTAGTGACCTTAAATCTCACATCATACCATGACTGCCCTGAGAAGAAGCCCAGGGCTACAGAACGAGGAGATCTCTTTACTCTAAAATTACTTTCTTGCCAGCAAGGAAGAGGGGAATGAGCATTCCTACATGAGTGAAACCTGTGAGAACACTCACCTGCATCTGTACTGATATTGATTTTCTCAGAATGGTTTCCTGAGTATCAGTGGGCTCAGCTTTCCTGTGTGAAAATAAACGACCTCAGTTATTCTGCTGCCATGGGATGTGAAGCAAATAATTACCTTTGTTCAGGTTCTTGTAATTCAGAAGTAAGAATATCTGAGCATAAATGCAGTAGTGGATTTTTAATGCAGTGAATTCATGAAACCAGGTAACATTGTTCTTTAAACTAGAGAGAATATTCCAGCCCACCTGACATCAATGAATAACTTGATTCAGTGATGCCAGGATTTCATCCCTAATTTTCCAGAACAATGATTGAAATGACAATATTCCCTTGAAAAAAGCTTTTCTTTAAAAAGAAAAAAAAAAAGTAAAAAAAAAAGTAAGATATTTTTAATTCCAAAGATTGTATTTGGAAGGTTTTGAAATTGTGTCTCATGAACAGTGTCTGACATGTACCAACAAAGGAAAGATTTCATCTGTATTACTGTTTCTGTTACATCACCTATTTAAGCCTGCTGAAATAAAAGACCCCAGAATTAGCAGCAGCAGAAATAATAGATCTTAAAACACCAGAAAACTTCACAATATCATTAACTGCAAATAAACTGAGTCTCAAAGTCAGCATTTTGTATTTCTTCATGACATGACTACCTTTTTTAAAAGGACATAAAGACATAAAACACTTATTAAAAAGTTAACAAACATGCAGCTATGAACTGAGACATTCAAATGTATCATTGAAGTAGAGAATTTTTTTTTATATACATAATGCTATATTACTGATTCTACCACATCAAAAAAACCCCTGCATTTTAGCAATGGTTTTGCTGCATTAAAGCAGTGGATATGTCCACCAGGCTGTCACAGTGTGTTCAGTGAAAAAGGCTGGATGCTACATGATGTCCTAGCAGGGTAGTCTCTTTTAAATAATTTGTATGTGGTGCTGGACTATAATGGTGCATAATTCCCTCCAATCCACTAGAATGCTGAAGTGGCCAATGCATAACAGGGCCTTTGATGATGAAGCTAGTGGAAGAAAGATGCTCTAACTCAGGTACTTCTCACTCCTGATCTCTATCCCTCATAAATATTGGAGGGAAAAGGTTCTGTTGATGGAAGGCTTGTTTTCTCAAAGGTAAATGGAAAAAAAAAGGAACATGCAGAGAAGACATTCTCCAGGATCAGAATGTACAGAGCTTTCTTCTGCATCTTCCCTTACCACCACCCTGAACAGGTCAAGTCTTCCAAAATTTAAAAACCACTGAGATGACTTTACCACTTCTCAGATGAAACCTCAGTCTCAGCAGGTGGGAGTTATATTTTTTTATTTGCTGCCAGAAAAACCTAAGTACTCATTGGTATCTGTGATTCACTTAAGGAAATAGAGAGTGAACTGCAACAGAAAGAAAAGAGCAAACTGATGCCATGGGTGCCAGATCACCTGCAGAAGAAAGCAAGGAGGGAAACATTCAACAGTGCCTTTGGGAATCGGGAGCTATAGAGAGAAGGAAATGGCTTAGCAGAGAGCTTTGGTGCCTCTCAACATCAGCAGCAGCAAAAATGTAACATGAAAGCAGAAAAATGCAAAGAACTGAAGCAAAGAACAAAATGAACCCGAGAGGAATTCAGAGGGTGGAGGCGAAGGGCACTTGTGGTGGAGGGGACAGAGCAGCCACAGTAAGGAGGTGATAAACAGAGTGCCAGAGGCATGACGGCATGTGCTCTGGAAAATAAAGTTTGTAACTGCAGACATTTTAAGAATGCATTCATTCACTGAATACAGTGCAAAGCACACAATGTCTTGAGAGCCAGAGAACTGTTCCTCCCTCAAAAGTTACCCCACTTTTTCTTTAAAAGTTACTTTATATTTTTGTGTTGGACCATACTCAGATAGATGTCACTGAAACTTTCCCCGTTTTGCTGCTGTTGGGCTGACTAGTGAAATTCAATTACTTTCCATATGAGTTTTTTTACCTGTGCTTCCATTACTAGCAAATGTGTAAATAATGTTCTTGAGACTGGATACTGCATATAGATTCATATAGGTCACTAAGGGAAATGGTAACCCTCTATCCTCTGCTGCTACTTTGCTTATTATATTGCATAGCTAGTTTACTAGACCTAGTGTTTTTCCTCCTTCAAAGGGCATATTTCCTCCCTTTTCCAATGCCTCTGTTCCTTCTTCTGTCCATGTAAACCGCTTAAACACTTCTCATCCTCAAGTTCCTTTTCCCCCCTTACCTTAATCTTCCACTGCCATGCTTACCTCCAAAATAGATATCCTTAGCTTTTCTTAAATTGAATTTACTGCTTCTTCACAGCTGACCTTCCTTCTGCCTCTAAGTTCCAGATGATATCTCCAAAGCCTCTCAGGTGGCCACATCTTCCTTACTCCTTTCACCTGCCACTCCAACTTCAAACACCTAATGCAGACAAGTAAATCTACTCAGTTTGCTGCTCTTTCCATATGTCTCACTAGTCCTGACTTTCTAAGCTTTCTGCACCATTTCTTTCCTGCCTAATTACCCAGGCTTGTCCTGCAGAGCTGCTCTCCCTGAGCAGCTTGGTTGGCTTCCATGGTGCTTTATCCTGCATTAATATCCACCCTTTTCTCGTGGCTGGTACAACCAAAGGGTCTATTTTGACACAAACAATGTTATAGTATTTCCACTTTCTATTTTGTTGTGTTGTGCAGACAGACAAGGTTTCAATTAGCCTGTAAGCTTGTCAGGGCAAGGATCTTTCTTGCCTAAACTAGAAAGGACCTTTTAAGCACAAATGCAGAGATTTTGGCACCACCTTATTTCCAGAGGCCTTATTTTGTGGAAAGTAGAGCTCAGTGCTTCCTCTCCTCCCCCATCTTCTCTCAGCTGTCCCTCCGATCCATTTGAGTCTCCAGGCGTAAACACAATTTCACCAGAGTTGTTTTGCAGCTCAGCAAAATTGCATCAGACCCAAAGAAATGTCGAGGTTTCTGGGGTGACTCCTTCTGCCTGTTACAGTAACACATCCTGCTGGCTGCTGTGTTGTAGCACACCAAAAATTTACGTCCATATCTTACCCCAGCTACCTCTACTACAGAGTGTAGTTAGTGGAAAAGTAAGGAGTACAAATCAGGGGAAATACATGCCCCGTGTTATCCTTCCACAAATGCTTTTTCATCTTTCCTACTATTAAAATTACATTTTGCAGAGTCTTGACTTATATGTTGGGTGTTTCTCAACTAAATCTTACAAAATGTTGCAAAATTCTGTCTTTGTATCAGGGACCAGCAGAACAATTAAACTGAGTTATCAGTCATGTTATGAAATGGCACCTTCACTCTCAGTCTTTCATTCCACTAGTCAGTAAACTCTGTGTCTGCCTCTTCTGAATACTGAGAGAAGGAATTCAGTGCAGCACCTACATAAGCAAGGATTAGAGCTGTAGTTTGTATAAACATGTTACACAGCATTGCAAAATGAAGGCATAATTTGAATAACTTAGAACATTTCTTTCAAGGCATACATTAACACTTAATTTTTGCAACAAGTTGAATTGCTTATTATTGCAGCATCAAATGTGCATCAAATGGAATCCCAATCTCATATCCAGTTTCTCTGATTTTCCAACAGCACTGCTCCAACCTCCCTCCCAATCCCATACATTACTCCATAAGAACAGATGGAGTTTATGCACAACTGGCTTTCTTTCCCCTATAACGCATCAAAACGAGCAGCCAGACAAGACAGAAATTTGCTGAAATTCTGAAGTCTTTCTGCAAGTTTAAAGATTTTGTAAGTTATCATTCATTGATTATACAACATCCATGCTCATAAGCATCTGTTGGTTGCATATGGGAGTTTAGACAAACTCCTTTTCTTATATTGCAGTGGAAAATAAGACACAACTTGATCAAAAGAGAAGTGCTGCAGCAGCTGTTTGCAGGATGAGCTCTCTGCCCCCCTCTGAACTGGGGCAGAAGCAACCAGTAAGAGGGGATGTACCATATCATACACGCCAAGAACTCAGGGACAGATATGATAAAACCAAATTTTCCCATCTGGGCAGAAACAAGGGGAGTTTTGGCTGAGATTCAGCTCTGGCAACTTACAGGAAGATTATGAGCAGTTCATAATAAGCACGATTTTTTGTGGCAACTGTTTAGTATGTTTATGCAGATAATCTATCCATTTGAAAAAGCTGCAGACCAGGTATATTCAAGGCTCATGAAACTCATGGATTTATTCCTAATAATTGGAAGACATGCTTGTACATCACAGATCTTCATTAGAGGAATTTTAGCTTTCGGATTTCTGCCTCCAGCTTCAGCTACTTGCTTCAGTCCATTCAGCTCTGTGAACACTGGAAAAGATGAATAAATCCTGGCTCATATTCTTTCCTTTTCCTGACTATCAAAAGTTCAAACCCAACCATTAAACATGCAACATTTACTTAATGGCATGCTTTGTTAAGGAGTACTGTTCAGTCCTTTTGAATATGCCAAAAACATAGGAAAACAACATAAAAAAAAGTTTAGGAAAATTACTCTGACTCATTCAGTTTGTTTCCTTTTTTTTCCTACCATGATGAAACACTGAGCTGTAGGAATGGATGCCTCCAGGAGGCACTAGGGAATCTTGTCACCATTAAATATATCACTATGTTGGACTATATTTTTCCCCCTGGGGTTAGAATTACCAGTCTTTTAAGTTGCTCTCCCTAAAGGTGGAAGGGAGGAACATGCTAAAGAAATATTAACAAAAATATCACTGAAAATAATATAATTAGATCCCACTACTCCAAAGAGCAGAAGGAAAGCCATTAACTTAAATCAGTAAAAGAGATGGGTTTGTTTGTCTTCACTCTTTTTGGTTTTCTGTCCTGAGCTGAGAACACACATTCCTGCAGCTCAAAACTTGGCACATTTTTCCCTTTCTCGTCTATGCTGCCTCCTTCAGATATCTTCTAATTTCTACTCTTGTCTGAGCCTAGTCCTGGCTTCAAACTTTTTAAGTATCCAATTTTAATTTTTAAAAAGCTTTTCTTATATGAATTTCAAACTACCTAATCAATTAACACAATGAAGTTCAACTCACACAGACTGGTTTTCAACTAGCACTTAAAGTTTACTATTTCTGTTTCAGACCTGAAATTCAAAAACATTTTTTCCAAAAATATCCCTTGGTCTAGTAAAAGAGATTTATTTCCTCTCTCCTGAAAGGAGCTATTCTTTTGTGAACACTACCACCAGTGTGCTCTTGGACCCAGATTTTCTATGTTGCTGTCCTGTGCCATATATTGTATTTCTCTAATTTACATCGTATATTACTCAAAACCAACTCCTTGACTATTACAAGAACTTTATCAATGATGCTCCACAAATAACAGTACTGCAGGAGATCAGGTTTGTCAATATTTGCTAAAATTTGGCACAGCATTTTGCTTATCAATGGTACAATAATTTAATATTTTGGACCAGCTGATCCAAAAAAGCACACTCAGAGTTTGTATCTAGATTTTAGAAAACCCTGAAGTTCAAGGCAAACTCCATACCAGGGTGTACATTTGTATTTTCACACTTCCCCTAACACACTGTAGCTCCTACAATGCAGCACGACAGGATTAATGGCTTCATTTCTAGCCAATTTATTTTCTAATTCCATCTGGCTCGGTTTTATACTTTCACAATCCAGTGACTTTATTGACACTGCAAGACAGGAGTAAGTCACATACACAGTGTTGTGTTTGGATGCTGCAATATATTACAGAATTCAGACAGAAATAGAAAATGGCAAAGCATGAGCAAAAGTCATGTCAGAACTTTGCCAAGGCACTCTGGGTTTCTCCTAGACTGGATAGTATTTTACTCTAACAGTTGCAGGATATGCAATCAGTATTTTTTTGTTTCAAATAGTGAACATGGTCTGCTTAAAATGACATTCCTATTTCAATATAAACAAAGCACAGCCTCTCTACCTTCTACATTTAATCCACTGTAACATGTAAGGGGGATGCAGAGAGATTGGAGAAAATTTGCTCAGCTTCTGTTTCTTGACTTCCAATATCTTCCAAGGTCCTTTAGAAATGAATGAGGGAAAAAAAAAAAAAAGCCTTTGTATGTAGAATCTGCTGGGTGCTAATTTGACATGGCAATGAGATGAAAGTTGGATTCATGCTAGTTTCAACATCAGAGGATTGGAATGCAGCCTACTTAGCATAGAAGTCAAACAATTCACTGGCAATAGATTGCTTTCCACTTCTAGATCTGCTAAATAAATAGAAAACTAATTAACAGTGTAGTATGGCAGATGTAGCAGGCTAGAATTTCATTAGAGCACTGGCTGAGAACTGAAAGAATCACGAAGTCATTATATGTCCTAGAGTGTAATGAATCTTTCTTACTGTCTTTTCCATGGGACAGAAAAGATTCTATTTGTGTGCCCCCTGCATAAGATTTTCCTGATACAAATTCACATAAAATAAGAATCAAAGTATAAGCCCTTGAAATAATGCAAGTATTATTTCAATTTCCCATAAAATAGCTTTGGTGCTGTAACAGCAGCATAACATTTCTTTGCCCGGTGCATTTTGGTTCAGCTACTTAAAACTTATTAAATATGTTTTTTACAGGGCATTTTTCTGTTTCATTATCTCCACTTCTTTTGCCCTGATGAAAAGTGATAATAGGTTGTATTTCCTGTAGTGCTAAGAACAGGGATCACACAAAGGAATAGCTATACTCACATTCTGAAAGGAAAAACAAAAGGTTAAAGCATTTATTTTTAGACTTTTCCCCATAAACACACATTAAACTGAACTTCCTATATCCAGAATTGCATAACCAGATTTGGCAGTATTAATTAACAATAAAAGTAGTGTTTTGCCCCATAAGAATCAATAAGATAATTATGTTACTTAGGAAATGGTAGTCATATGATTTTGCTTTCAGTGCACAATGAATAACATTAAGTTCTGTGCAACAAAAAGGTTTTACAGACCTAACCAAGCCCTAGGACCTGTCTGAAATTCTTCCAGGAAAGCCTGATTGAAGTCCTGTAGCAACTGCCTGCTTTTACTGACTCTTAGGGGTATGTATATATACTTGCATACACACACTCATTTCATCCAATATGTGAATTCTTAAGCAGCATACTCCCAGGAGGTAGTTTGGGGCTGGCATGCAGGAAATACCAGGACCATTTCTGTATTTTAATATTTGGACTTTGGAAGAACACCTTTGCCATACTCCACATAGCTTCATTCCTAGGCAAAAAAATGAATTAAATGTCTTTCAAGTGTCCATTACAAAGCTAAGTGCTGTACATAAATATGCATGAGAGGTCATTATTGCCCAGAGATGATTCTTAAGAAGTTCAAGTGTCTCTTACTAAGATTTTCCTCCTTGCTCTATGGCAGTGAAGTGAGTATTCAAAGGTGTAGCTGCATCTCTAGAATCTGATTTCAGTGTTTTGGCTTCTACCCCTTCTGTTTTCTTGTGGGGTATCCCAGTGATAAAACATACACTCCCAGATATCCCCAACAGTGGGCTGGAAAATTACAGGGATGGAAGTACATCTTAGGGTTTACCTGCACCAGGGGCCTAGCTGGGATCTCTATCAGTCCCTGGGAACAGCAATTCCTGCCAGCAGACAGGTGGATCAAATGCACTCCAGAGCCTTTGCTTTCAGTCACAGCAGAAGGCAGCTCCAGAGTTAAGGAAATATCTTGGATCCCCTCCTTCCTGCAGCGCCCCAGGGTCCCTGGAGCACGTGGGCAGTGTCCACCCTGGCACCAGTGCCCTGCTCACCACCACCTTCCCAAACAGGGGGAGAGTGCAGGGCAATGGGCAAGGCGTGGAAAGAGCAATGGTGGGTGTGATAACAAGGTGAGGAATGCAAGCACACACTCCAGGTAACTTTGGATTTCAGTCTGTTCTTCCACAAGGTAAAATCCAGAGAAGGTCACGCACCGAATGTATTTAGACACTATTGTATCCTGCTGGGGGTTTTCCAGCATTGCTAAACACTGACATTCCCAGCAATTACTGTGGGAGCTGCACAAAGCCAGTGTCTGACTCCAAATCCTGGGCTAGGCTCCTATCAAACACTATTTTTAGCAGCTCTCTTGTAGGCGCAGGATACCTACAGTGGCAGCAGCTGCACTTGTCAGATGCCACATTTACTGGGTATTTCCCTCCCTCTGTGCTTTTTTCCACAGTTCTTCCAGTGGGGATTTTGCTCTCTCACATGCATATTAGCTTGGTATTATGTCATTCTTCCAACTGCACAAAGCTTTCCAAAATGCTTGTCAAACCTGCAAGTGTTTCAGTGTTTTGTCATTTTTTGGTTTGGGGTGGTTCTTTCTGAAAACATGTGGGTAGAAGTACAAAACATGTATTCCCAGCCTTTACTCATGTGCAATAGGAAAGCCTGTGCTCTTCTCAGCACAGGGGAGCCTGGAGAAGGTGACTTCATGATCCCTGGCTGTTGTTGCTCCTTTTCCATCAAGTCAGTCACATCCTCAGTTGCAGATGGCAGGCTTGTAGATAACCCAAAGAGCAAATATGTTGCTCACTCCTGATCATGAAGCTAATTTACTCCCGTGCCTCTCATAAATCTCAGTTTCTACCCTATGACATGATTAAAATAAAAATCTGTAATTATTTTCGTTCCAGTCTTTTGTTTATGATTTCAATTGCTTTTAGTAACCTGGTGCATATCCCCTCAGTACATCTAATTCCAGAGCCATGGTTCAACTTTGGAGTGTATTGGTTCTTGCTCTCTGGTTAATGCATCCATTTCTTGAGTTATTGCCTTTGCATTGATCTCTATTGACTCAGTTAAAAGACCTTATCCACGTTTCCATTTCTGTGAGAGAGGGAGACGAGCTGGCATTTTGGGACCTTTAGTGGCAGGGTTATCTCTCCTGTCACAGCCTTCATCTGCAACGTGTTGTACTGATTATTTTTCATGAGTAATCCTCAGCAGAGGCTGCCTAAGAGATGGAACAATGTATGTGTCTGACTCGTCGGTATTTTGCACTTAGCTAATGAACACACCCATGCACTGCTGGCTTGGACCTGCTCCTCGGGGCTAAGGAAGGCTGTCACCAAACCAGTAAATCTATCCAGGGCATGGAGGGAACAACAACCAAAAGCATGCACATTAATCCAACAAAATTAAAGCTGCGCTAAAGATTTGATAACATCATCTGAGAACAGCAAGGGAACGAGCAGAGGAACGGCTGGCAGAAAGTTCCCTGCTCTTTTACAGCCAGATGTTAAGTGGAGGCTGTGTGCTCAGACAAGAAGCTGTTTGGAAACAAGGGAAATGACATCGTGTCAGGAGGTTCACTTCCTCACACAAAAGCAGCCTGATTTCCAAAAAAACCCCAGCCCTTTGCTAATGAAAATGTTGCAAATGCAGCAAAAGAACAAATAGATGCTTTTTTTGCTAGCTCAGCAAAAAGAGGAAAAAAAAGTAGAAAAGGAAAAAAAAAGTTTGGTTTTTTCTCTCAGCTAGATTCACCAATGTTTGTGTTCTAGGACTGCAGTGTTTGCTTGGCAGGCTATGGGCTACCTGTTAGAGGGGAGGACATACCCCAGCAAGGTGCCTCTGTTTCCAAAATGATCTTTGGACAGCTTGGGAGCTCATGCCCAAGCATTTACTGCATTTTAGGGAAATGAAATTCTGACTCCCAAAAATAAAAAAGGAGAAATGAATCTGACCAGCTCTACATCAATTTAGCTCTCTGCTGGTCTGTGGCATGTTTCAAACACCAGCTCAGCTGCCTCTTAAAAAGAAAATTAGAGCTGGGACAAATGATGGCTCAGCAGCTGGCTTTGCCTGATAAATACCCATTAGATGCATCAGCCTCCAAGAACCTCAAAGTCAAACAGTCTCTGGCATTTTAAGCTTCCTCTTTCCTCACCATCTTCCAGCTTCTCCCTGACAAACAATTAATTTTAAAACAATATGTCCCTAATCCGATCACCGTTCTGTATGGTCACCAAATCACAAGATGAAACAGATCCTCCAGGGAAAACTCATGTCCCTGCATTGTCAGTAATGAATGGAATTATTTCATGCTTCACAATGCCCTTGAGGAGGAGTCATACCAATTAGCATAACTGGGCTTTTCTTATTACATGATTGAAATTAATGAGAAGACAGGAAAAAAGGGAGGGGAAAAAGGAAGGTGATATGGAGCAGTGTTTTATAATGCATTTAAATCTACAAGTTGAGGATGCATGACTTTCTTAAAAAAGCCCAGCCCCTCAGAGATAAAAATTGCCTCAGTATTAAGAAATTTGGGCTGGTTTTCACCATGTAGGTCCATCAGGACTAAACCATATTTCAAAATAAAGTTTGTGTAATTCTGAAATGTAGGACTGGCCTCGTGTTTACATGACATGTTATTGCCTGGGTTCACCAGGGGGAAAGTTCTCCCACAAGACCAGTGCAGGTCTGATGAAAGCATAAGGCTGTTACTGCAAAGGTCTAGAGGTCTAGGCAGCGTGGAAGACTTTAATGCTCAAGGAGGCTTTGCAGCCATAGAAAAGCAGCCTTTGCATTCCTTCATCTCTTGCTAGCTACACACAGAAATACAAAAAATTTGCTTTGAAGACAGGTAAAAGCCAACAGCAGTTAGGTAGGAAGTTAGGATCCCTTATTTGTTTTGTCACAGCCTAGAGTTAGTAAGGATTTTGCCAATTTTTTGGGGTCTAGATTTATGAAAACCGGCACAAGAATGCACCTGGCATCCCATAATCTCCCTTGTACCCTGATCTCCATATCATTTACAGTAACAAGCTACTCACACCAGCTCACTGTAGGCATTTACCTGCAGTGCCCAACTGGGATTGCCTGACTGCCTCCATAGACACAGAGGCATCCTGTGATCAGCTCAGGGCTCTCAGCCTTTCCCCTCTCAGTTCATACAGGGGGTGCAGAGAATGTCATTACCTCCTTTTTAGCACCAAGGTTCTGAAGATGATTCTTCAGAAACTCCTCTGTTAGCTGCACTCCTTTACCTCCCCTTCGAAACCTACCCATTGTCATTTCCTCACCAGCCAAATCATTTTCTGTCTAAAAGTTCCCTTTTTAATTCTCAGGTCACCCAGTTTCACCTGACATCTACATTTCCTAAGCGGGAGAGCTAAGCATTTCCTTTACCTAGGACATAAAATTCAATTTAATCAAAGAAAGAGATCAGACAATCTGGCATAATCTACTGCAGTAAAAATTTCTCCTACCTTCATGTATCTGAATATTATTCCCTTCAAAAATTCTTCTAGAGGTCTACATGCTCTTAAGGCTGCCCATTTTCCCTTACTTACTCCTCTTCTGCCTCTCTCCTCCTGCAGATGAATGCTGGAACCCAAAACTCTGATATGAACACGTTCAATCTCACCCACTTTCCATGTCATGCTGAAATATGAACATCAGCAGGAGGGCACCTGGGCCATGTAGGACAGTCTTGTTGGGCCCAGCTCTTGTTCTCTCTGTGGACCAATTGCAACACAAAAATGAGAAAAGCTTTCCTTAGGAGGAATCCAAAAGACCTAATTGAAGAAGGTGTTACAGAGGAGATCTGTGGGCTGAGACACCTCCAGGGAGGGAGGCTGAGCTTTGAACTCGATGTCCCCACGTCCCAGCCACATGCTCTGATCACCTCCATGACAGGAGGTTGCAGCAAGCCAGCTGGAAGGTGTGCCTGCAGCCCAGCTCCTGCTGTGCTCCTGCTCTGCAGCAAACCCTGTACGGAAAGAGCGCTGAACCACCTCGTGTCACGGGGGATCTGCAGCCCTTCTTGGAGGGCAGTCACCAGCTTAGCATGGAATGAGCTTTGGGTCCCATTGCTGGGTAGCTCTTTCTCCTCAAGCACTGCAAATGCAAGCATTAAGGTTGTGAACTCCATCAAAGTACATAAAAATTAGATGTTGCAACATTCACGCCTAGTTCTTTCATTCTCTGAACCTTAAAAAGGAACACAAACAGAAACTTGGCTGCTATCCTCAGATATTTTAGATATGCTGACTTGCCCCAGCTCTCTCCTTAAGGCACCTTTACCTTGACTTTCTTTTTCCCAGTCTGACATTTTTTCAGGTTAAATTCCATCTACCAGTGCAAACATTCTTAGCTTCCAAAAGCCTTCTTGCTCCTTGCTCTCCCTTATGCCTCTTTCTTTGTTGTCTTTGCTTCCTTGTGCTCTTTCTTCCAAGTCACAGATGTACAGTGCTAGCAGAGTTCAAAACATAAGCATGCCACTCAATTACCCACCCCTACCCTAAATAATTGCTACATATTTATCACCTGATCCAGGGTGATCAAGCCCAGCACCAAGAAACTCTGTCCTATATCTCCCATCTTACTCAGTGGTGTCCCACAGAGCACTGAAACCTTGTACTCTTAAAATCTGAGGATGCTAAAATAATTTTTTTATTCCTCTTAAGCCCATTTTTCTTCTTTTATTTAATAAAGAATTGTTGTCCCTTTTTATCTGTCTAGTAATGATAATGAGCTGTCTTAAGTGCTCCCTGGAGCTAATAGACACTTCTTCCTCTATTATTTCCCTTTAAAATCTGAGATGCAGCAGGGTCTCCTCCTAACTCCTCTGGTACCTCTGCCATAGCCAGCTTAAGTATCTTGAATGATTTTATTCCTTTAACATTTAGTTTTTAGGATAAACCCACTTTTAAAATAGTTCTTTATCGAGGTGGGTTTAGTCAATTGTTTGATTCCCTGCTAGCCTTCAGAATTAATGATTTTCTAAATTTTTTTTTTCTCCTGTCCTTGGATAACATCTAGAAACTGTGACAGACTTCACATCTCTCCCTACTGAAGACTGAGGTACAAGCAGTAATTCACTTTCCAGGCAATATCCCCCTTTTAGTCAAGGTAGCCACCCTGCTGCTCAGGAAGATGATGGCTGTATCCTCAGCTTACCTGCAGCTTCTTACATACCAAATTTATAAAAGCTTTCATCATGTTCACATATTTTCCCTTCTTATTTTTCTGTCTCAGCTTTTTGGATCATTTTCTTGCATTCTTTCACAATCAGCTCTTCTACCTGTTCCTGCAGCACTGACCCTGCTGATTTATAAGTCTCATATTCTTCTCTCTTTATTGCACATTTTGCTCCCCCAGTCAATCACAGTGGTCATCCCTGCTTCAAGTAGAACTATTTCTCAATGGCACACAGATTTCTTGATTTCCATGGACTGTATCTTTGAGTATTTCCCCACTGCATCCTACCTCTTCATTGCCTATTGCTGGCTTTTTTTAGAAAACATATGCCCCTCTCAGTGTTCTGAGAAGTGTGGAGAACTCTCAATGTTTTCTGAGAGTTCAAAGCTTTTGCACTTCTAATTTTGGGGAGTCACATGTTCCTGATTTCAGGACTCATTAAGTCTGGCCTGTGTTTTCGTACCCTCCTCTCTTGGCTCATTTGCATGATCCATGGCATATCTGGGGAAATGCCAAGTGCCTCAACGCCAGCCCACAGCTTTAGCTGTATATTCATAGTCCTTGCTACACTTCCCATATAGCACAAATGCTTCCCAGAAGTGAATGAACTTGTTTTCACACCACCCTGTGAGTAACGACAGTGCTATTTTTTATATTTTATGGAGACCAAAACCAGGATACAGAAGTTAAGATTTGTGTTTGTGAATGAACTTAAGTGCTTTACTCTAATTCAGTTGAAAATAGAAACCATTTTCTTAATTCTCTAAGTTATTACTTTTTTCTGTTCTCAGAAGCCCAGCTGCTTTCCTCTGAGAAGCTTTCCATTTTTTAACACTATCCAGCCCCTTTATCCCACACACAAGCCCTGCATCCATCATTTGTTCATTCCACTTGCCCACATAATTCCCTCTGATTCTCCCTTTTGCTTTCACACAGGAGCTTAACATACATGTACTTGACACAGCTAAAGCCCAGGCCAGCCTGCAGCCAGCATCACTGCCAGCAAGGCAGCCTCTGGACAGGCTTATCCAGCTTGCTTTGTTTTCCAGCTGAGAGCATGGAGGACATGGGTATGACCCAACTGCTTTGCAGTGCTTTAAAAATTACTCAGTGGTGGGAATTTGCTTCCTACACAGATGCAAAAAGGGAAGAGATGAACCTCTTGAACGCTCAGTCCCCAGAGGATGCAAGAGGCAGTCCCTGTTGTAAGCCCCAAGTACCCTGCTCCAATGCCAGCTGCTCCTGGAAGTCTGTGAGACCTGCAGACCCTCAAGCTTCCCCTGCTGAAACCCCACAGGGCCACTTCTGCAGAGCCAGATACAAAATGAGGGTGGGTTACAAACCCAATGTCCCCCACAACCCTCCACCCTTTCCCCAGCCTTTGCTCTCCTGCTGGCTCCCCGAAGACGCGCGTTAGCTCTGCCAAAACGGCCCGAAGGAGAAGCTGACCCTGGCCATGCCTGCAGCGATAAGGGTCAGGGCTGCAGGCTCTGACCAAGACCCTGAAGTCAGGGCTCAGCCTGTCCCTGGTGGCTTTCTCACCCACAGCTCCACAAGGGATTTAGCTAACAACACATGGGACAACACGTGAGACCGGTGCCCTGGACTGAATTTCGAAGTTCGCTGTTAAAGATGTTCCACACTACAAGGATTTGTTGCATGTTTGAACAGGACCATGGGAACTGGGGATCTAGTCACGCTCCCCTTCTAGACAGTGGAGGTCAGTCAGCCTGGTCAGTGGAGTCAAGAAAAGATTTGCCTGACATGGAGATGTCCGTCTGAGTGGCTGGTGTACTGACTCTGCTGGCCCACTCAGATCTCCCAGGGTAGCAATTCACCCCTTGGGCCACAGGATGGTTTTTGCTGTCTCCCAGGTTATTGGCACAGCCAATGTGAGTCTCACCCATGGATGGACAGAAATGCAGTGGGGCTCAGGGGGAGGAACTCAGCAGGAGCCTTTGCACAGGACATGGGACAGACAGCAATGCTCTGTCAACAGACAGACCGAGGCAGATAGAGGGAGATTAACGAGGAGAGCAGCACGAAGCATCACAGCCCTGCCCTCTTACATCAGCAATTGATTACAAATGACCCTGTTTTATCAGGCACTCAGTCATGGCACAGCAGTCTCAGCACTGGGCAGTTTATGGGACTAGCCAGTTTGCTGTTACAATAAGATGCTAATATTTTGAACAATCAGGTGGTTGCCACCATAAAATAAAGCTGAGCACTTAAGATCCTGCTTAACAAACCTGCTAATGCACTATTGAAATCAATGACACATTTGAACAGTAAGAACTGCCCTGAAGCTTTTTAAAGCCTGCTGTCCTTATTTTTCATTTTGTGAGCAGAATTATTCCTTCCAGGAGAGCACCTTCTGTTTGAAAGGCTACAGGACCGAAAACACAAAGACAAGGACATGGACTGGTTGCTAACACATGCCAGAAAATAGCATCCACTAAGTTACTTGATCTTGCCCTACCTCAGCCTCTGCAGCTTGCTGAGAGCCAGATATAAACACAGAAAAGGCCTTCTCTACTGCTCAAGTGCTTTGTGACTTGTGGATGGATGGAAATGCAATATTAAAGGTTACAGACAATTATTCTTAAATGGGCTCCAGGGGTTTTTGTTTACACAATGCAGACTTGATAAAACAGTTTCAGATAAAACATATATCAAAAACATTTAAGCAAGAGCATCTGTCACAACCTAAAATATGGAATTCTGTGAGAGGCGAAGGAGAGAAAATGGGAACTGTATAATCACGGGCAGGAAGGGACAATGGGGAAATAATGACAAATCAAATATAGCAACTTTTTTCTCTTTCAAATGACATTTCTCATCAGCTAGCTTATGTCGAAGGAAAAAAGGAAAAATTCTCCAGTGATTTTTACCTATTAGATTTTGCTCCAAATACTTGCTACGCTCCGGAGCTGTGGCTGGAGGAGGCCCAGCTCTGCTGCTCTCAGCTAATAGGTTTAGTTGTTCCCTCTGAAACAATACTCACAGACACTGACCTGTGAGTCAATGTGCCAGTCAGCTCTGCAGAGCAAAGGCAGCCCCAGATAAGGCGGAGGGTGAGTGGCCCGTGCAGCCTGGCAGCCCCAGCGCTGCCGCCGCCTCTCCCCTCGCACCTTGCAGTGCTGCTGGGGAGATAAGTCATTGTGATCCACAAAGTGCTGGTGTTTAGTATACTGTGTTTATATTTTATGAATGTTAACAAGCAAGAAGCCCTGAACAACTGAGCAGTTACAAGCTCAAAAGGCTTTGTGAGATATTTTCTCTAAGGGCTCATTAATGTGGTCTTTTAATGGAGTGCTTGCATGTCTGAATCTTTAACTGTAGCTATAAATAGAGTTTATAAGCATTTGACAGTGTGTGGCAAAGCTGTGTTAGCAGTACTTGCCCTGATTTTTTGCAAGTTCCATTTGCAAAAGATATTTAAGAGGTGGAATTTAAACATTTCTGAAAACACAGAGCTGTATACATCCTAATAATGCTGCACACCCCATTCCCACTGGGTCTAATGCATCTTCACTCATTTAACAGAGCATCACAGCAAAACATCTAATATTCACATGTTATTGAAGGGAAAATTAGAGCATAAAGAGGTCAAGCTACAACCCGAACGCCCTGCAGCACATTAGCAGGGGAGCATGGGCAGGAACTAATGAGGCCAATTACCTGCCCTAATGGTCAAACCCGAGTGACAAGTTCTGCCATTATTGTCACTGGCGTCAAAGTAGAAGTCACTCCAGGCTTGCAAGCCACCAGCACTGACTAATGTAGCACACAGTGGGATTTACCCTTCCTTAGTGGGTTCTCTTGGCCTGGAGAGCACCCACCCACCCTGTGCTGACCACGTGGCTTTTTCTCCTCTCCTGATGACACATTTAGAGTGATGGCACTTGGAGCTCACCAGCCCACCCTATGCAATCTTACATATAGTTTTGTCAGCCCTGGTGAAGAACCAACAGAATTACCCAGCTTAATGCACTGTACAGGAGTGTTGGTTTAGGATGATACAATAAAAGCTGCTGGAGAATCACAGCTTTTAATAAATCACCGCATAGTATTATCCATAAAATTGCCATTTCCATGCACTGCAGAACTTGCAATAGCTCTCCTCTTTTGCCTGGCCACCTGGGGCTGTGCACATGTAACTCACCAGCACCACGTACGTGCTACTGTCCACACCAAGCAGCAATCACAGGTCCTACATGACAAATTCAAAGGGCTGGTTACAAAATGTCAGTGACTTGAAGCATCCAGCACACTTTAAGGTATCCACAAGGTGTAAATAGACTTTGTTTGATTTTTTAATACTTTCAAAACATGGCCCTTTAAAATATTTCCCTGTTGAAGTGGACCCTGGAAGCTTTGACAGCCTCAGTAGATAAACAGTGGCCCATCCACCTTCATCTGTCTTTCCACTGTACTCATCCCATCCAGTAGCTGCATTAGCTTACTTTACCAGTAATACAATGAAGACTGAAGTCCAGATGTGTCTAGAAAAGGAAACATCACACAGATCATGAGGCCACTCTGGGAGAAGCTTTCTTGCCTGGCTTCAGCACCCAGTCATATGGTACATCTACTTGTTCAGAATTACATGTATTTATGGACTACACAGACAGAGTCCCTTTAAGGTAATTGCAGGGCATGTGTTATCCTCTCAGGCTGAGATCTACTGTGGGTCATTATTTGGATTTTTCCCCAGCACTTCTGAATGCTTCCATTTTTGGTTCATCTCCGATGCGGCTGCAATTGAGTTTTCCGCATGCATACATCCTGAATTTATTTTAAATGTGCTCAGTGTTGAGAAGGTAAGTGAGGGTGCTATTAGCTACCAGTCTGCATCTATGAATGGTCAATTACTGCCTTCTCAGTAGGTTGGTTCAACGTGTGAGAGAATATCTTGTGAGAGAAGATGTTGGTTGGTAATGAGACTATCACAGGCTGCATTGTCTGACAGAGCCTGTTGTCAAAGGATCGCTTTTGTCTAGAGGGGGAAAAGAGAAAATCAACCAGAATAATTTATAGTTTTAAAATGCTGATATTTTGTGAGCATATTTTGAATGCTTCAACACCGGTAAACTGCTGTAAACCGAAACACAATTAAATATTTAAGCAGTATTCTCTTTACTACACAGGAATAAGTATCTATTTGTCTTGTATCACAACTGCAAGCACTTAGTGTCTCTTCAGCACTGTGGTGTCCCACAGCACATATTCAGGATCAGTGCCTCCTGGAGAAGCATGTGGGCAGCCACATCCTCCTGTTACAGCAATGAAAGCACAGGAGTTTATTCTCCTCCTTAGTCACCCATGTCCACCTGCTACAGGGATATGTATTTTTCTTTGCTCTTTAGTTAATTTTCATCTTAGTCCTTCTTTTACTGCTTCTTCCTCTGCTGCATTTTGCCTCCCATACACTACAGCTCTTCCAGAAAATTTGCTCCTTTTCTCATTAATCTTGGTCACTCCTTCCTCCTCTCACTCCATCACCCTTTGATGCTGAGCACTTCTTCCTATGCTCACGTTGCCTGCAAACCTTAATTTCTGAGGATCTCAGCTCCGTTTCTCCTGCTTGTAGAGGGCTCTGTCCCTGCCCGGAGGGATTTCTGAGCACACCCTGCTGTGCTGAGCTAAAAATCACAGAGAGAAGAGGAGGAGACAAGCTGGGACAAGGTGCCAGATCTAAGGAAGCACTTGCTGGGAGAACAGTTTATTTCTGCTGCATCTCGGTGGCCTGGCAGGGAGACCATTCATTGAGGCATAATTTGTTGAGACATTTTTGCCCAGCTGCAGGTCAGCTTGGATCCATCCCTTGAAACAACAGCTGTATATTTCTCTTTTGGCACCATGAAGTTGTCCACAGGAGAACTTTCCACCTGGAGCCCAAGTAAGCCATTAGATGGGGAGACAAAGCCCAGCATACAGGGTCTATGTACCAGCCACCTTTCCAGGAGCACATACTGCTGCTTCTCTGGTGTCCAAAATGCTGCTGTAGTTACTGACTCAGCCAGCAGCAGTAGGTCATCATTGGGATCAGGAGAATGTGATCAAAAGTCAAACAAACATGGGAGTGAGTTTAAAAAAGCATTAAAACTAATGTTACCAGCTAGGAAGGCTGATTTTGCTCTCCAGTAAACAGCTAGAAATCAGGGTGAGTGAGGCAGTGGACAACACAAGAGAGGATGGGAAAGAAAAGAGGACTCTGCCTTTTGACCTTAAGGGGTAAGTTTCATTTTTCCAGAAGAGGAGTCAGAGACAAAAATCTCAGAAAACAGCCTTGGACTCAATCTCTGGCTATGAGGGCAAATCTTGTGGCACTGTAGGCTGAGCTTCCATTAGCTTGCCAGAGGATGTCCACATCCAAATGGGATATCTCTCCAGTACATCCCACCCTGCCTCACACTCACTCTCAACTCAGCTAGCAAGGCCTGCAAGCAGTCACATTTGGATGCCTGTATGAGATTTAAAATTTGGGGGTTGACCTATTAATCTTGTTCAGGAGAGTCTACTCTTCCAGCTGGGACTGGAGGGAAAACTGTCTCTGTACCCAGGAAATTTTGGCAGAAGCAGTTGTGCCAGTTGGGAAGGTACTGGCACAAACTTGCTATTGCAGACATAAGGGTTGCTGAGGTGGTTCCTACCATCTCCCTGCCTGTGCAATCACATCTTTCCCCTCACTAAAGGGGATATCACAGATGCAAGGTTGCAGTCAGTCTTACAGGAGGGTTATTTTTAGCTTGGTTCAACCTTAATTTTCCTGTTGGAGTTTTTCCCTTCCCATTTTTACTATTTGTATTGGGTTTTGTAGGGGAAAATGAGCAAGGCATAAAAATACAATTTCATTTCTCCCTCTTAAATTCAAGTTTAAAGGCTATTGCCTATTTCAGTACAAGCAGCTGTTGACAAAGTTTGGTCCCGTTTCCCCTCCAACTTAATTTCTTTCACAAATCCTACATTTATCTGTGAGTTTACCTGTGGTACTTACCAGAGCACCACAAACCAAAGCTCTCAGCCACTTCCTGTGGGCAAGGCAGCACAGCCCTCACCCCTTTCCTTCCCCCTCCCTCCCAGGGGTGCAGTCCCTGCCCTACTCTCTCCCTTCCCATATGCCTTTGGGCATCAGCCACTGCTGGATTTTATGATTATGGTATTTTCCTCCCTCTCTCAAGCATGGCATCAAGTGGGCAGCACATCCTGCAGGCAAACTGGATTTTTCCAAGCCTGTGTTGGGAAGGTCCCAAAAGGCAGCCCTTGGCACCACAGGAGGCTGAGTAGTGCATGCAGCAGGAAAGCCAGGCAGCTGCAAAACCTGAAGTACAAACCCTCTCCAAGTGCATTTACAGTATTGGATTTATTGCACTTTTATTGGGCATTTACTGAAATAAGTGAAGAGGTGTAAAGTTCACAATAAAATGAAATTCCTTTCATAGAATTTTCATGATTCCTATTATTGTCTGATAGCAGCAGTTTTGTCTAAGTTCTTAAACAAATAGATAAGAATCACAGATTTTAACCTTAGCCAGTGTTTCAAGAAAGGCGCACACTACTTTTTTATCAAATCACAACATCATGTAAGAGACAGAGCTCACCAGCTTATTGACATTTTCTGTAGAAAGTAATTTAAATAGAAAATAGCAGGTTAAGAGCTAATGAGTAAAACAGATTAAAATTGCATGAACCAAAGCGACACAGAGAACACAATTGAAAAGACCCCAGAGCTATAACAAGGAAATATGGATACATGCAAATATGGTCCTTCTAAAGCCCTGCTTGGGGGAGACACAGAAATGCACTGGAGAAACCCCCCCTGCAACCCACTGTACAGCAACAACATTAAGTCTAAGGTAAGCTCAAGAGCCAGCTCCTTGCTCTCCTTTTTCCTGTGAAGAGTCCCTTTGACTTCATTAAGGCAATCCTGAAGGCCCCAATGGGCACTGTTTAGCAGCAGCTGTGGCTCTGTGCAGCTCCAGCCAGTTCTGTCCCTGCTGAACTGAAACCAGAGCAGTCACACGGCCCTGCTTCCGCATTTCCCTCTCACTGACACCCAGGCCAGGAGGAGGTCTGCCACCAGAAGCTGCTAGAGCAAGTGACTGGGTTTCACCCTCTGCTCCAGCACACATTTTCTGTGTGACTGCAGTTTGCTCAGCTAAAAGCAGAAATTGCAGCACTTTCGAGTGCACGGCAGCACTTTGGGTTTCAGCTGGCCGACCCTGGGGAGCCACCAAGCCCCCAGGAAGAGGGCTTGTGCTGGCTTGCCCTGCCCACCATAATGCTCCACCACATCCACTGAGGAATAGGAGAGAGTGACCCTTTGCTGAGCATTAGAAGTGAGCAGTCACAGCTCTTTCCTGGTCTCCCTGTATTTGCAGCACACACATTATTCCTGTTCTTGCCTGGAGCAAAGCTAATGCAAGGAAGCAACCCAGGCATCTCCCTTGTTAAAAAATATCACTGTGTTCAACCCCTTGCCCTGCTGCTGCTGCTTCATCCTCCTCCTCCTCCCAGCCACCCTCCACTGGCTGATGCCAATTACCAGCTGCTTTTCCCGGCTGCAGCAAGCATCTGCTGTGGCAGGAGGGAGGCAGATGTGCAGAGACTTTGGCAGCTCAGCGCACACTGGGCACAGCAACCATCTGCTTTTGCCAAGGGCAGGCTGGTGGGTGCTGCAGAACTGGGCTCTGCAGGTGCCTGACCACCACCAGGGCCACCCACAGCTGGCCAAGTGGCCACTGAATGCACCCTATGGCACTTTTCCCTATGGGAAGGTCCTTGCACTGACCTTCTTGGAGGCCACAGCTTTGAGGTCATCTCCCATCCTTGGTTCCTAAGCCCAGCTCCAAGTTGGGACCAGCACACAGCTTGTTTCACCCTACTCTCAGCCAAGTTTGCAGATATTTCTGCACCTCAGGGGCACCATCTGCCCTTCAAGGTTTATTTTGGAATGTTTATGAGGGAAGAGTAGCTTCCCCAAGCCTTCAAGATGGCAGGTGCATGTGTTTGCACGGACCATGCAGCCCAGGAGTCAGTACCATGGTTTCACAGGAGGGAGTGGGAAACAATTGCCACAAAATGTCTCAGGCAAAGCAAATGCAATTGCTTTATATATTAAAAAAAAAAAAAAAAACAACAAAACATTTAAATTTTCATGAGAAACTTGAAACTGAAATTGGAAATTAAAAACTACTGTTTGTACAACTGCCTTCTATTGATTAAATTATAGAAAACAGCCCTGAGTGAGGGCTGTGGAGAAACCAATCACACACTCAGCAGACTATCCATCTCCATTCCCCAAATATAATTATAGCAATATGGGAGACATGAAAATACAGCGCAATCCTACACAATAGTAATAAAGAGCTGAAAATATTCATGGTCTTGAAAGGAAGCTGTCGAGCAAAGGCAATGCAACCATCTTCTCCAGGAGCTAAAAAATGCTCCATGAGTAAAAGGTTTTAAAAAAGCCCACTGAAAACAAAGAAATATTATCTTTTTTTTTCCTTGAAAAGGAAAAAACCATGTCATTAGAATCTGTATGAAAAAACACTCTCGAGTTTGCAACTGCCCATTTTCCCTACTTCATGTGGTACCAAGGCTGTCTTATAATTAAAAGCTGCTATAACCCAGACCACAAAAATCAATCCTGCACTATGGCAGTAGTAAAATTATTGATAGAAAACAGTCTTATCAAGTTAATTTAGACCCTGTTATTTTCATTACTGGATTGAAGTAAGAGGATCCACCCTTAAAGAAGGCCGGAACACCGTTACACAGATTTTTATATGTATTTGTGTGCGTGTGTGTGTGTATATATATATGTATATATACATGCACACATGCACATGTATGTAGAATTAAAAGCAAATGGTCAGAATTTACTAACATAAATTCATTTCTGGTTGAGGATTTTTTTTCCTACTACTGATGAAGAAAAACCTTATTAATGAGGCATCAGTGGTAGTTACACTGCTGCCACTACACTGTGAGAGATATACACTTTTTTTTTTCCCAAGGAGGGTTTAACTGCTTTGTAGATCCATAACAATATTTCACAGAGAAAGCTTTATTCAACTGGAGCTCTTAAACCTCCTTTGTGAAATGTTGTGGTATTTTGTCAGATACATGGCCTTTGCTATGCACGTGACGCTGGTAGGTTCCACGGCATGCAAGTTCAAGAGCTTTATTTTTTTCCAGATATTTTTTTCAATCAATTAAGCTCACTGGTAAGACTGCATGCACTTCAGAAAGGCAGGAAAAGAAAAATAACCACTAACTCTTTCTTCTGCAGAAGCAGCTGGATTTGCTGCTGTTGTCTGTGCAGAGCAGCTCGGATGCTGGCTCTGGCTGCCTGCAGGTTCACAGCCCTGGAATGTTCCTGGTGGGATTTTCCTCCTTCATTAGGAACATTCTTGTGATGCGGGGGATTCCTACCAAAACTATCATCACCCTCACAACTCGAGTCATTCCCCAGCCTTTGGATACAGACAGCTGCCAAGCTACAGAAAACATAGCTGTGCCTCTACAGAATTCTTCACAGAGGGTTTTTTTCCCCCCTTACTGTTGCATTTTAACGTGCTTCTAACACCAGCCCCTATGGGGGAGTGAACAAAAGGCCTTTTAAAGGCAATCTTTCAGAATGCTCCAATTGTGCCCTTAATTGCATCTAAGTACATGTGGGCTCAGCTCTATGTGGACATAGTTTTAGCTGTAGGATGATTTGAAGCAAGCCACACATTTTATACCAAAGCAATGCATAAAAGCACACACAAGAGAAGAAAGCTTTAATTTAGTCACATTACTACTGTAAGTAATAATGCATAGCAAGCAATAATCAGATGCAAGAATCTTAGAGCAGATGTTCCTTTTGCTTTGATTCTTGAGGCAGTGCAGTAGCAATTTCTTCCTTTGTAAGAGACATAGATGATTCAGTGTAAGTAAAAAAAAGTGTTAGGCATGAAGTTCTTCCAGTTAACAGCTGAGGAATCCTTCACACTGTGAAATGTGGGGCTGAACTAGAGCTTCCAGGTATTTCCCCTCCCTGTACTAAAAGCATTTTGAAGAAGACCTGGGGTTTATCTCTGGGCTTACAGTATGGTTTAAGGTACTATTTCTTCTAGAGTCTATTCTTCCCCCTCCCCTTACCCTGTTAGAATTTAGTTGCTTTCCAAAGAGGTGGGGAATTGAAGACCACCCACCTCAGAGTCTCTTGCTCACCATGTGCTGGGAAGAGGCTTGCTCCAGCCTGGGAAAACACTACCAACAGCCTATGCAGGAAAAGGGAAAAGAGGCTCAGCAGGTTGTGCCACTGGCTAGGAGGAGCAAGGCTCAGCTCCATGATGCCTGGTGATACCCTAGCTTTGATGGTGACAGCATCCCATCCGGCAAGGCAGGATGTTGTCACGAGTACACTGGGGCAGAGATGGCAGTGCCTGGAGGAGAAGATGGCTGTTGAATGTGTGCTGCCCTTCCAGCAGCATCAGAAGCTCCAAGCAGGCCTTGGAAGTCACATAGGAAGTGAGGGGAGAAGTCCCAGGCAGCCTTGTGGGACACAGCACTGTGGCACCTGTCTGGCCCTTCCCTGGAGCAGAGCCTAGGAAGGCTCTGCCAAAGAAAACCCAGAAAATTCTCTGTCACAAAAAGAGCCCAGGTTGTAGCTGGGGAGCAAATGGTGGCCCAGAGAGGCAGGGGGTGGTGATTTGCAGCTGCAGAGGCCCCAGAGTTCAACAAATGCAGCCTTTAAGTGCTCACAATGAGAGCAAATGGTGGGAAGCTCTTGGCTTCCCACCATTTGCTCTCATTCCTGTCACCTACCTGCAGCAGCATTAATGTTTCCCACCACAGAGCTGCTCCCTGGGCAGTAGCTGAGGCAAAACATCTCTGCAATAGGGCCTCCTCCATTCCCTTGCTCCATAATGCTGCAATGCATTGGAAGAAAGAGACGCAAGTTCCCCAAAACTCACATTTTCCAAATCATAAAGTATCAAGGAAAAGCCTTTGCCGGAATAGCTGCTCACTCCTGGTCTCTTCTCATCAGCTTCCCCCCTACCCACACAGATCCCTCAGCATCTCTTCCAGCTCGGCACAGCACCACAGGGACCCAGGAGAAGCGGGAAGCAAAAACACATGAAAATGAAGTAATGAGACTAATGCACAAGATGGAGATGGCCAGATGCTGGGATATCATTCCCTGCTTCTAGGGCGAGAGTTAGGTAAGCCAAGCTGCTTTTTGGTAATTGCTCCTTAGGGAAGGGCTTAGGAATTACACCCAGAAAACAGAAACTGAAATTTGATACAAAACTGGATGGACCACACAGTCAAAGCCAGGCCCTCTGATTAACACAATAACGTTCAACACGAGGTAGATGGTTTATATCAGACGTTAATTTTTCCTGCCTATACCCAGTGGGCTTCATCATCCAACACTGCTATACATGTTGTTGACAGGCTGTGCTTGTGATGTGGAGACTTCCTTGAGATTTCTTTTAATCTTTTGAGGAGCTTGTGCACTGGGTTTCTCTGATCACTATGCCCATATCAGAGAGCAATGTGATTTCATGCAAGATCAGAACAACCCTGTGGCAGCCACAGAGCTGCACTGGCTGCAACACTTATGGCAGAGAGCTATGTTACCAAGAGCATCCCTATACTTACCTGCAGTCACATGAAGTATGGCAGGCTAAATTAATTTCTACCAAGTTGTGCATCACATGGCTACAGAAGCAGAGCATAACACAAGCAACATGTTTCCACTGCTGCAGAGCAAGCTACAACAGCAGGCTGGTACATAGCTGATCCCATTCTGCCCTCCAACTACTTTAACCTCTGATTTTATTTTTTTTCCAAAGGCATTGTGCTGATGCAGATGAACAGAGGGAGTTTGGATTGCTGAGACCATTTATTAAACTAAGAGTATGTCATACAAGACCTGACACTATGGTGCTGTCTTTACATGCTCCCTTTCTTTCTACTACCTCCATGCATTAATCCACCTTGACCAGGGCAGAGTAAGGAGGCAAGGATTTAACTCCTTTCAGTATTTGGAAATCACTAGGATTAGTTCCCATTTCATCCCCTCACACCCCACATCCCCAGCAGCCAGGGTCATCAGACCCTAGAAAATGCAGAAGGCTCCTGTGCATGGGTTCCCACAGCAGCAGCAGCAGAGAAGGCATTATCCCAAATCTGCCCCTTCTGACAGCCTTACCAACATGGCTGTGCCCTCAGCTTTCTCTTCCACAAAGGCACCCATCACCCTTTCTTCTGCAGCTTAAGGCTTTTGCTCTATGTGAGGGGCTCTGCTGGCAAAAAAAAAAAAAAAAAAGAAACAAAAAGAAAGAAAATCTGAGCAGCCTCTCCTTTCCCCCTTAAGGAAGGGGACACAAGGCACATTTCTGGCTGGAAAGTGCCACAGCAGTGTGGCCAAGATTAGGTGCTTCTGCTGCTAATGGGGAAGCCCAGAGAGGGGAGCAGTGTCACCCACTCCTGGGCACGGTGACCCTGTCCTGCTGCACACACACCAAGAGCACACGGGGTTGTGAGCTGGGGTTTGCAAGAGCTGCTCAACTCGCTCCTGAGTGACATTAGTAAAAAATAAAGTACTTGTTGATTTGTGGCATCAGGAATGGGGCATGAAGCACAAAGCTGACTCCCTGCTCTGCAGTTTGCTGTCTCTGCTCAAACAGGCTTCCACCCACCTCACCAGAAGCCACCAGGCACTGTCCAAGGAGGGGAGAGCTCTCAGCAAGGAGCCCCACAGCCATAGCCAGGCTGGATTTGCTAGGCAAGAACAAGAGCAGCTAAGATATGCCCCACCACACACACTCCCCTTCCCTCCCCTCACATGCCGGAAGGATTATGGGGCCAGTGCAGGGAACTTCTTGTCCTGCCAGGGCATAAACCTTCCTCTCCCAGTCTCCAGGAGGCACAAAGCAGCTCTGAGAGGTTGCAAGCAGGCAGGCTTTATATGGAGTTCCCACAAACATCACTGCTTTTATTTAAGGCAGAAAACACAGGATGTTACAGATGAGTGGAAAAATGTGATGTGCCCCACTGCCTGCAGAGCCCCTCAGACTGGAGAATGCTCTTCTGGAAGTCAGAGGGTCTCCAGACAGGATTAGGAAAGCACATAGTGTCTGCTCTGACATTTTATTTTTGCCCTGCTTGGCTGCAGCTACACCTCCCTGCACCCCACGCACAAACACCCTCCCAGCTAGGGTCCCCTACCTTCCCTCCCACTTACAACTTCCCACAGCCCTTTTGTATTTGACTCCTGGGAGGCTCTTTTCAAACTTTTTTGGCAGCTCCATCTCTTTGAAACACTGGAAAGCTACCAGTGAGAAGCCCAGCTCCGGCTCCCTGCCACCAGTGCTGGCAGCAGCTTGCTCTATCCTCTGCCAGGCTCTGCCCCTCCTCAGGAGCCCAGGGGCAGCTCCAGCCCCAGCCACCCCTGCTCCTGCTCACCTTCACATGGGCAACTCAGAGTGCTCAGTGGATTAGTAGCTCTGCAGCACCTGCCAGCATTCACCAAGTGCCACAGGTCCCTAAACTCTGACACCTGTTACAGAGCTCCCTTACACAGCTTTGGGGAGGAAGCAACACAAAATATTTTATTTAATGCTTGTTTTCATGATCATGCATGACAAATGTAGCCAAAGGTACTTTTTTTCCCCCCTAATGTTACCGCATGCTTTTTTCTTCTTCAAGCTAAAGAGTTGCCAGCCAACCTAACACAATTACTAAGATAAACTGGAAATATTTCAAACAGGTAGTTTCAGAAAACCAGCACTTACAACTCAACTTCCCATTCATTCATTCACTGGTGCTCCTTACCTTAGGAGGACTGGAGAGCTAGCAAGCAGCAGAAGACCCCAAAGTAAGGCACAAAACACCTCTTCTGTTTAGCCAAATCAGGCTTAATGCCTCTACACTTAATTTATACCCCTTGAAACACCTGGCCCAGAGTACCTCTTAATTGATTACAATTAAAAATTGTTGATTGGCTTGCCCCTAGCATCAGTGGCCACAATTACATGACCTGGTCAACAAGAGGCAGTTCCTATTTCTTAACCATATTTTTTTTTTCAGCATAGTAAGATAGCTAAGCAGTGTATTGAATGACATACTATTACTTGTATGCTTAAGCACCTGAGTCCTTGATCTTGTGCTGTATAAAGTGCTCTGAGCTGTGCAGTAATTGCCTATAAATATGCTGCTGATCATGCTTAAAGGGACATTGTCAAGGTTGGAAGGCCTACAGTTCGACTTAGTAAAATTACATCTTAAAATAGTTTTATTCTCAGTGTTTCTAAATTACCAACCTGTGGGTTTTATCATGCTTCTTTTTATCAGTCCAGCTCCTACAAATAATAAGGTTATGGGAGAATGTTCACTTTTAAATCAATGGACCAGACATAGGAATTGTATTGATGGAGGCTAATGTCCTCATCCTGAACGTGCAAAGAAAAGCACTTTTCTATAAAACTTATTTTTCCTGATGTGAATATGCATGACCTCTATTGCCCTTATGATTTGCCATAAGGTCACCCCTTGTTGAACCTATGTCTTGTGAAAGAAATCTTCGAGAAAGAGCACAAGGCTGAGGGCATCAGGCCCGGGCAAGTCTGCAGCTTCACAAAGTACCCATTTTCCACGGTGTCTCTTTGTCAGCCAGCAGTCTTGTCCTAGTTGAGCTGAAGAGGAGGGCATGCAAAAAGAGGGGGCTGGGGAAAAGAATTACAAAGGCTGGTGAGGTGCCTGAAACTTCTCATCCCCAGCAGAGCTGTTGGGAATGCAGAGGGATGACGGGATGGGGAAAACCCAGGGCTGAGAGCCCTTTCCCGCACAGTCCCTCCCGCGAGTGGCTCTGTGGCTGGAGCCCAGCGTCAGGGGAACTGAAGCCAGCTATTGAGGAGCTTTTTGATGTCAGGCAAAGAGCAGTACTGGACTTTCTCTTAAGGAAAGAATACAAATAGCTGAGGAGTGAAAGGTGGCCTGGGAATTCTCCTTTTATGAAGGGCTTGGTTTATTTCCGAGCTGAATAACTCAGCTCCCTCTGCGCCGCAGTTTTCCAGCACAGTCTGTACTCATGGGAAACCTGCAATGCCACAGTTACCAAACCCACAGATGTCAGTCAATGAAAAGTATGGCTCAGTGGTGCCAGGGACAATGCAAGGCAAATGGGGAGAAGCTGTAAGCGAAGGCTGAGCGAATACTGCCCGGGTGGCTGGGTAGAAAGGCATTTTTGGAAGAGGAGACATGGCCTGTGCCCCCCTGTATTATCCAGCTAGCTTCTGTGCTGCAAGGTTTGAAGACAAAGCTCTGGAGTTTCCAGAGGCACGGGCCTACAGCCAGGCTTCACTTCCCTTTCTCCCAGAAGGTGAAAGATTTGTTGACACCCTAGACGTGAGGCGGAGTTTTGGATGTACTTACCCATCACAGGTGTATGATGGACACAGCACAGACCTTGTATCAACTCCAGGGACTTGAGGGTAGCCCGGGAAAAATTGTGTAAAACATAACTCAGGAACAACAGCAGCAACAAAAAAAAAACAAACAGAAAAGAAATGCCTCTGGGGCCTGGGAAAAAGGCACAACTCCAGCAGCCATGCCTAAACCAGGGGCTGGTTAGTGAGTGCTTGTGGCTGGTGGCATCACTTGAAGGTGCAGCTCCTCAAAGAGGTGGGAAGAGTAAAAATCTCCTTAATTTTTTTTTTTCATTCACAGGAAAGAGAAGAAAGTAAAAGAAAATCCTCAGGCTGAAGATGCCACAGAACAGAAAAAGGCAAGTTTTAATGTAGATCTAATGACAAATATGGCTCAAAGTTCCAGCAGGTGGGAAGGTGCTCCCCACACTTCCAGCAAGCTCCAAGAGAGCAGAGCAGTGTAAGGGCTGTGTCTCTCATTTGGGCAAGACTTGTAAGGTGTGAATATGGATATGGAGGTGGATATGGATAAGCACTTGAAAAAAGTCTCATGTGTCTAACACCAAAGAGTGCATTTCAGGCTCTTAACAGTTACATTGAAACATTTGAAAGTGCAACTTGCATACATTTGAAGAGCTCCAGAAAACATAATAAAAGCTAGATGAGCCTAAAGTCTTTCAAAGTACTTAAAAAAATCTCATGATTTTAGGCAAAGTTAATATCTCTGGTTTGTTTAGAGCTGACTCAATAATTTTAAATGGTTGTCTTTGAGAATTGTAAGACTATTTTTTTTTGTAGGTTTATTCCATAGAAATGCTTAAAAAGCAATAATGCCAATCTCAATAGCTTTGCTGAAATCCATGACTATATCAGTTCTGTGTTATGGGTACACAGGGAGAAACTGACTGAGTAGGAATTTTAAGGGATTCCTATAACAATAGTTACATTGTTTGCACACATACACACCATAATAATAACAACAGAAAAGCAATAGCAACCTTGCAGTTACAAAAATACCAAGTGCCCTTTACAAATGTAGGTGTATATTCTGCGTTTATCCAGATTAACAGTGTCACTAGGGGCTGATACTTTATGTATGCTGTATCTTCTATCTGATTTATTCAAGTTTTTTTTCTGGGCTTCTTTTCTTCAAAACTGTGCTTGCTTGTGCCTTATGTTCACCAAGAGGAACCTAAGTTCCATGAGTAAATACCTGGAAGCTGAGAACAGGAGTGTGTAAGAAACCTGGATTAATTTAACCACAGTGCCTTATAATGGAAAATATAAATTTTCCTGCTGCAATTGGTATATACATTCAACAGCTTTATTGTATGTCAGCGCACATTATTCGGCACAGCTGCCAGAGAGGCATTGCTGAACTGGTGTTTCTCTTCCATGACAAACACCTATTAAGCAGTCAGCATAAACTCTTCTTGTTACAGCCTCTGACATCACCCTCAGGGCAAGTGGACACAGAACAGCGATTGCTGAATCGCGTACAAAAATTATAGTTTTATTGTCTACACAAGTGAAGGTTTAACTCAGATTCCTGTTCGAGTCAGCTCTGTTATAAAGGAGTGATTCTTTCAGGGAACAAACAAGCACAGTACACCATTGTAATCAAAGGAACAGACACTATTTATGTATTGGAAAGCCTTGTTCACAATAGTGCTAGCACTCCAATGCCCCAGAAGCCACTATTTTAGCAGCTGTAGAGAAGATAAAGCATGACTAACAAGATGCCATACAGAGTCAGATAGTTTTTTCAGAGCACAGATGGAATCATCCCATTTAATATAATTCAGTTTACATGCACGACCAGTAAGTGGGAATCATGTATTTAATGTTTATATAAGCATTTTCTCCACCGTAGCGTTCAAAGAGTTCCAATGTCTCTCGGATGAGAACTCCAATATTTTCACGCTTCTGCTGGCTGTATTCTATACCATCACCTAAATTAACTGGTTAATAAAAAAAAAAAAGAAAAAGGGAAGAGTTATATTGAATTTCGTCTCACGCTTCAAAATAATGACATAGAAAATTGCACTTGCTGGTCAATTGCAATGAAAATAAATGAAAATGAAAATAATGAAAATAAACACATTCCCATATAAGATGAATATAGATTCTCTCTTTCACAGTCCACCTCTAAAACCATTACTTCTTTATCTTTAACACTGCTAATTTAAGACAAAATTCTATTCCATAAGCACTTTTCTAAAAAAATAACTTAATCTAGCCTTGTTATGGTTTGAAATCTTAAATAGCTATTAGTTTGGGATTGCTCCACATTAGTCATCATATTCACACACTTTTGTTGTTCCTGATAGAGGAAACCTGGCTAAAAGAGATCTTTTTGAGTATAACATGGAGTATAACATCATTCAACTTCAGCTTCCTGAAAAATGTGTAAAATTAGGTTGATGCAAAAGGAAAAATTATTTCAGTTCCCAGACACAGTAACATTTACTGCTGCTTTCTCTAACATGGACTGGTAAGGGTGACACACACTCATACACACAGACCATAATTCTTTAAAAATCAGTATGAGCAACTGTGACAACAAAATAAGAACAATAAGAAATAACTTCACCTACAAAGTTGCCGAGAGATTTGAATAAGGAAAATATTTTTCATTTGGTTTTAAAACAATATTCTGAAAAGTATCTGAAAAAGTATCTGAAGATATAATCCAAGACATGTATAAAAATAATTTGGAAGGAGCAAAATGTACTCAGACCAGGTTTGGTGTTGTGGGGAGGTGTCACACTGCAGTAGGGTGGTCCACATGCAGCAGCAAGTGGCCTCACTCTGGGCAGGGGTGACAATGTGCCCATGTTAACATCTCAAACAATCAATGGTGCTCTCACTCAGCCAGAGAAAGACCCATTTGTCAAGACATTGCAGCTCCTCCAGCAGAGCTGGCCTTTCACATTTGAAACAGGGCAAACACAAAGACAAGGGTAGATTTTGCCTTCACTGTTGCTTCTAGATCCCCAGGCTGATGCCATGTAGATGTACAACTGCACCAATCCTCACATCCTCTCCTAGATCTAGGCCCAAAGATCTGGATTTAAAACTTGTGGCTTTGTTACCAGCAAAAACTGAAGAACCATGATCATGACGAAACAGCTGGTGAACCTGGGCAAAAATCATCCTTTTGATAATTTTTTCTGTAAAATATCTGACTTCTTGCAAACATTTATGTCACTTTACTTTTTATGAAATGGTTTTGCAAATACTGATGAGACATAGGAGGACTGTGATTCTTGAGTGGGAAGGAGGTAATTAATTTTTTATGATATTTACTTTTAAGCACACAAATAGTTTCCAATACATTAACTGTTAATGTCACTGACACGAAAAGCCAGGGTTGTGACCTCAAAATTTATTAAAATGAATTTACTGTTATGTTACAAATAACAGATTATGAGAGTGCATAGAAAACACCAAGAACTATTAGAAAAAGGATTGACTTATACAAAAATAGTGTAAAAAGAAAAGCACATCACAATTGGGTGCAATTTAGAATAAACATGGCTTGCTCTTGCAGAAGGCAACTGAGATAACTGTGCTTCATCACCTGTCTTGCACGTGCAGTGCAAGCCCTCCCCGGAACACCTGGAGGTATTTCTGATTTCACCAGTTTGAGCAAAGGAAACCCTGAACCTTGACCTAAGTCTTGGCAAATACGTAAAGGAATTACCGACTTTCCAACCATATGTCTATTATCTGTAATTTTAAGCCTACACACATGCTCTGCTAATGAGCTTACACAGCTTTCATCGTTCTTTCAAAGAAGTGGTAAAAAAATCAGCTGTCTGGAAGTAATGGTGATAGATTTCCAAGGAAGTCTGGGGGAGGCCAATGAGAAGCCATGATAATGCTGCTAGCAGAGGTATTTTCCAGAATTACATGTTACAATCTTTATTATAGAACATAGTCTGTACAAAAAATTATGTCTTAGATGCTTGATTAAAAGCTACTTAAGAGTGTGAGGCAATGATAAACGAAAGAGTCTGCAAGAGAAGACTGAATATGTGATGTGCAGACCATCATTACAATTTTTTTTTCCTCCAAACCATCTGTGTTTTATGAAGGTTTGTATCCTCAAGACAGCCATAATTCACACCAGTGTCATGACACAAGCTACAAGCAACAGTACTGGAAAGGTTATGTCAGCCCTGATGTCACCTGGTAAGTACTAAAATGGCTATCCTGTGTAGTTATAGGAATTAGCAAAGCTTTCATGCGAAAATGAAATGCATTAGCCCAAGAGGACAACATCCATTAAATGCATGAGTCAGAATGATCTGCCCAATGAACCTAAGGGTAAATATCTACTTTTAATAATAATGATTAGTTGGAAAAAAATAGCCATTGAAGTATAAGGGTATCAGCAAGCCCTTCTCTGCTTTGACTTTATTTCCAAGTTAGTTTGCCTGAGAAGCCAGCTTTGTCAGCCACAAAAATGTTGCATATGTAAAGTGTGAACATGGATCTGGTTCAAACTCTTCATGAAGTTGTCCTTTGTGAGGAAGAATAAATCAACATGAAAATGCTAGGAAGCACATTTGTCATATCTTTGACTCAAAGTGAAATGTCTGGCAAATTCAGTATGCATCAAGAACTCATTTAAGAACAAATGTTATTTCTATGTTTAGAAGAAATGCATTGAAGGATTACTGACAGATCTAGAGGATTACAATCAGGATCCCTGATCCCAGCCCTTCCTGGATCAAAAAGTTAGTTCCCAGTCTCCCAAATCATGCACCAAAGGCCTTATGGTGCTTAAAGTGAAGTGAAAGTCTTTGCACCTGTCAAGACCTGTGTTAGCTGATGCAATCAGCCGGCACACCAAGGCCAGGAGCGGCACTCCCTGCCCTGCCAATGCCAGCTGCTGTAGCCAAGGAAACCCTGCTCAGGCCCTCAGGGACTGAACTCAGCCTTTGGCAGGGAACAGAGGAGGATTTGAATTTTGCTATAAAAGGTGGTTTGTATTTGAGTCTAGACATGCTTCTATTCATGATTTGGGATAATTCTGGTGTTATTTGTATTCCACGTAATTTTATTTTAAAATTTCACTAGGGTAATGCTACAAATATAAAATATTACAGCTTTAGAGAATGATGAGCAACTTTCTCTCTATACACTAAAAGCCTGATATGGCAGTTTTGACATCCTGGACTGGACAAGAAAGGTAAACCAACCCTTAGAGCTCACTCAGATCTATTCTTAACTGTAGACATTTTTTAGCACCTGAAAGGGTCTAAGACATTCCTTTAGTTTATTAGATTTCACTTCAAGGCTGGCCAAATCTCAAAGAGAGTTTTTAATCTCCTAAATATATTGCTTGTAAGTATTTCACAGACACCAGAGCTTGCTCCTGGTGTTGATTGTTCCAAAGGTTCTGCTTTACATAAATTAAAGGCAGGGTTTTTATACACCTGCTATTGCAGGGATGTTATAGGTCTTGGGATATTAGATTTTACACAAATGTTAAATATGTGAGGAATGCTTAGTATTGGAATAACATTAAAAAGAAATTTCTGATGTGACTTTGTAGTCAGCCCCATGTTCCCCATTTAGAGGACATTTCTAATCTAATTGTAACTCAAATGTAATTCCTTTGTGCTTTACTGAAGAAAGTTTTTTTTACTGATTTTAAGCATATATAGTCACACTTGTGTATTTCAGCTTGTCTTGGAACAAATGATTCTTAGCAGAAATTTTTGAAGTGCTACTAGTTAACAAAGAGATCTGGTATAACAGTTTGGAGTGGGCTTTTTTTTTTTTTTTTTTTTGGTACACAAAACAATAAAACTACTTGGAAAGACAGGCATCATTCCTTCCTTTTGAGTCTTGAAAAACAAAGATACTGAAAGGTAAGTGAAGTGACTTCCAAGGAAGGTATGAGTCACAAACCATGATTCTCAACTTTTATTGTTGACAATGACAGTACTATTTATGGTAAAATATAACTATGGTAAAATCCATTTTAAGTGGCTCAGTTCACCCTAGTCAAACCAACACGTATTTTCAGCAGTTAGAATGACTACAGGAATGCACCAGGCTAACCTGAATGTTACTTCAAAACAAAAATTCCCAGCTGCAATGTGATTGAGCCTGTCACATAACAATATGCAGTTAAGCAGTAGAAACTAGCATTAAAAAAATTTTGAGGAAAATTTCAGGGCTTTCTTTCCTTCTAGAAGTCATCACCAATACCAAGAAATAAATGGAAGCTGATTGCAGCTACAGACTGACATGCATCCATGTCAGGGTTCACATCATGTAAGTTCACTGCTCAGGCACAGTTCAGAGCTTAATTAAGCTTTCAAAGTCTTCTTGTTAGGATAAATTTAATTGTCATAGAATGTGTTGGCTTCCTGACTGGAGTGGGAAATGAAAGCCCTGATGAGTCAGTGTGGGGAGAGAGGAAGGCTCCTTTGCACCACTCCTATCACTGTGACTCAGAACTCTGCTTTGAAATTGTCAGCTCCAGGAAGGATGAGGTAGTTCAGTCTCCCTGTTCATTTAATTGAAAATCTGTGAAAAGTCACAGGGTAAGAGTCTAAACCCCTCCTGTCTGCTAAGAAACAGTGGGACATTTCCAGTTCATTTCACTCAGGGCAAGGAAGAGACACCAGGAGGTTATGACTTGTGGTTGTTACTAACCCAGACAGAGAACCCCATGTTCCCTTTGTGAGGGCTCAGAGCAATGTGAACATCAGTTTTAAATGTTCTTTAGGATAAGTCTAGATTATGTACAAAGTGCAAACTGGCCTCAAGTAGGCTGGTCTCAAAGCCAGAGTGCTGGAAAGAAGAGCTCGTAGAGTCATTTATGTTGGAAGGAACCTCTGGAATCATCTGGTCCAAATGCTCTGCTCCATGTCAGCCTCATTTCCAAAGTTAGACCAGGTTGCTCAGGGGGGAATACCTCCAGTTGCTCAGCACAGAGTAATCCCAGAATGGGAAAAGGTGCAGAAATCCCCTTGGGCTGGTAGAGATTTCCACCAGCCATTTCAAATGTGATGGAGGAGAGTGCTACTCCCTAAGTGTGAACATGTGTTTCATGAAGGAGTACTTGCTGGAGTTACAAATGTCATAGGGAGAATTATTATCTGTTTTGATACAAAATAAATCTAAACTTTTGGTGTAGTAACAGATTACCACACATATAACACTGCCTTTGGAAGCTTAATCTGACTCCAAGGAAAGAGGCACAAATTTTGCTGAAAAATTAAAATTTAATTAACACTCTGATTTGAAATCATGAAACATAATTTTAAAAACAGAAATTAACACATATATTTCAAAGCACTTTAAAACATTAAGGCTGAATGTATTACTATAACCTGAAAAGGCCAAATCTTTGAATAAGCACAGACATATTTTTTGACACTATCAACACTTGAGTTCCTTGTCTCTTGTTTTCCTTGGCTCTTCCTTCTATTTTTCATCACTAGTGCTGAGTGTTTATCACTTTACAATGCTACAGTACTGCAGAGATTGCAGAAGAATATTTCAGTCCAAGAAGGCATGCATGCTTGGAATTTAAAAAATATACTAATATAGAGACATTTCAGCTTATCATGTCCTAGAAAAGATTTTCTTAATTCTCATTGAAGGCATTTTGCTTTAGCATAAAATATAGATTCTTCCTATAGTTATCTTCCATATGCAGCCAGCTTTTAGTTATTTCACAAATAAGCATTTATAGTGAAATGAAAGTGCTGTTACTATAAATGTTATTCAGAAAGTCAACAAGTCAGCAAGTAGAGGAAGTGCTCTGATTGGACAGGAAACATGGAAATGATGTTTTACTAATGATGTAAGCTTACTGGAGATAGCTGCAACTACTTGCAAATTGCTGGAGTTAAAAAAAAAAGAGAAACAACAACCCAACAAAAACCTAAAACAAACAAACCAAAAATCCCAGCTGAAAATGAGCCAACAAAGCAGCTGTTATCACAGGTTTTCCATTTCCAGGAAATGTTATCAATATCACATGTAATCCTTTCTAAGCCCAGGTTTTGGGATTTTCTTTTTCTTTTTTTTTTTTTTAATAGAAGTAAAAGAAAGAAAAAGAAATCACAGATTTTGTAACAAAATTTATCAGTAAACATATCAATGCAGTAAAAAATAAGCAAATATTTTTCCCTTTATAAGTACTTAAACTTACTTTTCCAATTAATTCAACTTTGAAGTTTGCCTATGTTAGTGCTACAGATCAATATCAAACAAAACAGAGTTAAATAATCTTAGATAAATAGTGTGCTCAACAGGGGAATGGAATTTGGAGGCTGACTTCTCATTGGCCTTGGGACAATGTTTACTATTGCAAAACAATATTTTAGTCACAAATCATGCTTAACATGCAACAAGAGTTGCACCAGTTATGTGAATCTGATGTTCTCCCAGTTGTTTTGGATGTATATAAGGTAGTACAAAGTAAATAATTTTTTTTTGGGGGTGGAAATCATGTTTGTGTGTGCAAAGTTTGCACAGCTTTGCTGGTCTCTGATGTGAAATAGGTTTGTTTATCCCATTAATTTTTAATCCAAATATAGCATCATTAATGCAAAGGGAATTAAAACCATGAAAAAAATCTTTGCATGTGTGTGGAATAAACACAATTTATTTTTTAATATAATTCAAAGTGACAAACCTGAAAGTCCTCAAGTGCTTCAAAGATCACTGAGTTTAATATGAAACACAATCCTAAAACAGCTAATTTGTGACATTGAGTTACACACATACTTAAACCCAAGATGCTTAGCAATCCATCCTCTTTCCACCAATTGGAAGTTTTTTATTAATGCAACCAAAATGCTTTTAAGGGGGAGCCCTATGTTTTTCTTCACAAGCAAAAAGCTCAGTAATCCACTGCTTTGTGTTAATAACTGCTGCTATGTTTGTACATCTGCCATGCACTAATGGAATGGGTTGTGTCTAATTTTGCCATTCAGAATCATTACCATTTAACAAGCCTATTCAGTCCATTTGCCCATCAAAAATTGCACAGAGAACTAAATTACTTTAACAACTGCTCTCCTAACTTCATGACAGATGGGTGAGCCCTCTTTTGTCAGGGGAAGGTTCACCTCAACATGAGGAAGAACTTCTTTAGGTTTAGGAGAGAGCTGGAACAGGCTGCCAAAGGAGGCCATGGAGTCTCCCTGTCTGAAGACATTCCAAACCCACCTGGACACGTCCCTGGGTCACCTGCTCTGGGTGACTCTGCCTTGGCAGGAGGGGTTGGACTATGCCATCGCCTTTCCAACCCTAACTATTCTGCGATTCTGTGGGATGCAGATGACCATGTAAAAATATGTCAATGCATTAAAAATTTCTCTGCAAAATAATGGGAGCAAGCAGTTGGATATGCCTATAGGTTGCTGAATATGCCTAAAGCTGCCAGTTTTCTAGTTTCACTCTTCCCTAATTAAGCTAAATAAGCAAGAGCCTGAAGTCAACAGAGGGTGTTTTAGCAGTGATTTGAGAAGGGACAAGGAGATGAAAGCTATGAATGACTGTGTGGATTTGCCAAGATTTCTTTCATTGCTGTAGGACAAGGACAGAATTTAAGCAGTTTAAAGGACAACTAGCACTGAAACTGGAATGTGCTACTTTATCCTCAAGCCAGACATAAAGGAACACTATGCTCCACAGGTATCAGTTCTATAGGGATCAAGATATCTCCTGCTGGTCTTTATATTTTTGCTATATATAAATATATGTGTGTGTGTGTGTGTGTGTGTGTGTGTATGTATTTGTATATCTATCTATCTCTATCTCTGTCTATCTATATCTATCTATATCTATATCACCTATATCTATATCTATATCTATCTATATCTATATCTATATCTATTTATATGTATGTAAATGAATTGGGTACTCTGATTACTCTTCCTTTGTTTTTTCCAGTTGAATTAATTCATATTATAGATTAAAAAATAGCCTTCCCATTATGTGAATTTGCTTTCTTTTTATGAAGGACATAAAAATAATACTTATCAAAAGCTAGTTAACAGCTATACATTTTAAATTAAGAAAAGCATAAATTTGAATTCATGACAGCTTTTTAGGCAAACAGAAAAAAGCCAATTTTTATACAACTAAAATGTATTATAATGTGTAGTCTTACAGAAATGCAAAACAGATAAAAAGAGAAAGGAAATTGTGTCCCCTAGGTGTGGTATTTCTGCAGATTCATGGCTTTTGAATTGGGTAAGTTGAAGCCTTTTAAAAAAAATGTAGAAACTGCATATACACCACATTCAGACTGATTTTTTTTAAAGTTTTATGGATCTGAATTAAGTGTGAAAAAAGAAAAGTGAATAAGAACTATTTCATCAGTGACTCGTAACTGGAAAAGACTCAATCTTCATCTTCTCTAAATTACACCAGTACCAGGTGATAGAGGATATTTACATGTCAGTAACCTGACTTAGACCACTCATTCAGATTTGGTAGACTGACAAACTCTTGCAAAACACAGCAAAACCTATCATTTTGCCACTTATATAATGTTAATAAGATTACTTTCTTTACTATCTCATATAAAATCATTATTTACTGTTCCACTAAAGATATCACAGACTCCAGGCTGTGTTTATTAAAATGTACTCTTAATATTTTCACAAAGAGATCACAGTGTTATTAAAACACAAGCATTTTGTGAGGCATAAATTTTTCTGTTTGTAACATTGAAGTAATTGCTTACAATAAGTGTGTATAAAAACAATAGGATGGGAAATGATTTTTAAGGTAAAATGAGTATTGACATATATTACAATATTTTAAAAGAAAAATATTTTAATATATCCCATATGTTTATTATATTACACTTTATTACTTTTATTCATTGTTTTAAGAAAATGGAGATAGTCCAGTAAAATTTATTTATTAAAGGTTATTTTTTCTTATAAAAGGCTTTTCTGATAAAAATAAAAAACAAACAAAGGTCCTTGAAACAGGGGTAAGAATGAAGAATATATTTTTTTGATTTCCAGTGTTCATGACATAATTTTATTGTTTGCATGTATGAATATATAAAAATATATATTATATATTTAAATATATAATATATAATATGATATATGATAAATACATATGATAGTAATGAATTTTTATATTTATTAATATATACTGTGTTTTAATATATAATAAATATATATATAGGAAAAAAATGCTGCTCTTCTTGCATTGCTTACACCTGATGAATTGCAATCATCCAGAAGCATACAATGCCTTAAGGTTGTTGAAGAAAAGACCTTTAAACATCTGTTCTGGAACTACACATGGGAGTAAAAGTGGCTTTTCTGTGTGCAAAGAGGATACATGACTTGCTGAGCACTGTGAATTGGAACCTGGTTAACACTGATCATACAAGTGTCATAACAGAGACAACCTCCAACTGCTAACAATGCAGCACTTCTGGTTCACTTTGTAATGCTCCTCTTAATATCCTTCCACTTCATTACAAAAGCAGTGAACCTGAACAGTCATGCTTAAAAAAAGAAAATACCTTTGCTTCTCAGGTGAATTTGTAGTTGCTGGTCCCAAACTGCTGCACATGTCATGTATCTATAGGCAGTGAAGTAGTTACAGTAATCTCATCTCCTCTGCAGTGGTCATTTGAGTGTCTGCTATCCTGATTTGCTGCCATGCCAGCATTTTAAAGCACGGGAGCTTTTTGTCATTTATCATTCCCCAGCCAATCCTGGAAAATATGACCATTTTTGTCCTCTAACGCTGCTAAAGCATGCTACATCTTGTTACCACAATCTTAATTCCCTATTCATCATTCATTCATCTTACAGTCCTTCCAGCCCTGGTGCCTGACAAGCCTCCAGCTGCTCGGTCTCCCAAGGAAAACAGCTCCCACACACACACACAGGCACATCAGGTCAGCAAGGAAGAGACAAGAGAAGAAGCAAGTGATATGGCTGAATGCTCTTGGTCAGCTCAGGCCGGCCTGGAGCTTTCAAACAGCCAAGAAAACAGTTTTACAGCACAGCAGAGCACAACGTGTTTGAATATTTGCAGTTTGCATTTTCATGTATTATAATGAAGCGCAAAAGTAAAAAGCTGTCACGAAAATTCTTCCATGACAACTTAAATATGCTTTCTCACACTTGGGTGATCTGAGAGTACATGCACACATTGTAATCAGCTTTACATTAATAACAATGAAATGTCCATTCCTATGAAGGAAAGTCATGAAGGGGGTTTTTGGATAGATTGGGACACCTTGCAAAGATAACCTGGAAGTCAGCGTTTCCACTAATATCTAAGTGGGAAATATTTCAAGAGCAATATTCTCTTGATGTTTTCCTGAAATGCTTATTGCTCAGTGGACAGGGTCAGCCTCCAGAAGAAAGGAAGTAACATCTCACAAAATTCCTTTGTTGCTTTTCTCCAGCAGAACACAGATGGCTGTTTCATCTTCTATGTTGTTTAATGCTAATGGTTGCAGTGAATTTACAGGTCTCTGACCCAACTCTGCAGCTGCACTGCTGCTGAATTGGTACCCATGGAAGCAGTACCTCAAGATTAAGAGAAAATTCTGCATCAGAAAAATATCACTGAGCATTTTTGGAAAACAGCAGCTAGAGCAGAATGGTGATTTTAGAAGGAAACAATGATGCTATTTTAAGGGAAAAGAATAACATACATTAGTCTCAATAAAATAATGTGAGGAAAATTCATGAGTCACCAAGAAATGTCATCACTGGATGGTGGTATCTGGAAAGGTCCTCCTGAATTACTTGTCCTAACACAGCCAAAGTTTATTGGGTGCTTGACTGATAAGTAAAATCGACATTTCTTGTCCCAGGGAGAAGAATGTGGACATGTGAGAAGTATAAGACAAACAAAGGCTGAAAGTGGAGGAAGGGAAGCCAAGGACATTCCTTTGGCTAGTTAATTTTCTGAAGTATGCTTCATAAAGGTTCTAACTATAGGAATATATGCATTATGGTTTAGCATAATAATTCCACATTGTAACTAAAAATATCCCACTGGATGCCAATTAACATGTTAGATCTGAGCCTGCTACTTTCTGTTGTAATTCTGTAGCAAAACATGGTTAAAGGGTAGATAGGCTTATCTGCACATCTGCTGCTAGAACCCAATATCTTTGCTCTACAGTTATGAGTAAGAATCTTACCTACTTACTTACTCCCAAGTCTGCTTGGGAAATGATTAGAATGGAATGTCAACTGCATTAACGCAAGCGTAGGGCTCTTACAGAAAGGTGGGTATCAGCTAAAGGATTGACTTCATCAGATACAGGAGGTGAACTGAAGCTGTCACCAGTCTTTTAGAAGAGAGGTACCAACAGCCTCCCAGTGCTTGGGACCTCTTCTCTTCTACTGTCTTCTTTTCCTTTAATTGTATAGATTAAAAAACCCAAAAAAATAACAAACAAACAAAAAAAACCCAAGAAAGATAAAACTGAAAAACAGCCAAAGAAGAAAAAAAAAACAAACAAACAAAAACAAAAAAAAAAACAAACAAACAAAAAAAAAAAAAACCACTCCAAAAGTGTAACCCAGAAATCTCTCGCTGGTTTTTTAATATCCTCATTTTACAGAGGCATAAGCTTTCTTTTCTACCTAATATCGAAAAATGCAGAAAAGTCAGTAAGTTCAGGCATGCTTGTTATCAGATCTAGTGCCTCAGCCATCTGCCTCAACAGTTCCTGAAACTGCTGATAGTTGTCTGGCAGAGATTATAACCACTGTCACTGAGTCCTGAGAAGACATTGAAGAAGTCAAGCTAATATTAATTTATTTACATATCTTTGACCTTGTAATCTATCTCTATCTAGAAGTCAGAATGACTTAAACTGGGGTTATGGTTCTAGTTCTGTAGGGGAAATGGCAGGAGAAGATAAGAACTTGATTTTATAGGAGAGGAACAATAATAGCACTCACAATTTTCAGCTAACAGACTGACTTAACTTCACACATCCACAGAAGACAACTGTGAAAACAGTCAGAATTAGAGACACAGGGCAGGAGAAAACACTGTGGTATAAATCTTATACAGCCAGAACAGAAATTTAGACCATATCAGGAATTGCAACACCTTATACCTGTAGGCTCTGCAGGAGACTTGGTAGGGTTGCATTAAATTTACCTCCCAGCATATAGTAGGAGTTGGATTCCCAAGTGCAGTGTTCAAGTGAGTGAAGGGCTGATCAGTGAGGCCCACAGAGGTAGCCAGTGGGGAACAGGGAGCAGAAGACTTTCTTCTCTGAGACTTAAATATTTGCATTCAGCCTGGAGCTACAGCCCAGGAGCTTTCCTGATGCTAGATAGCTATTGCCATTCCTTCTGGGTGAGACTGAATGATTTCTTTAAAAGCAAGTTGTGTCACGAAACTCTGGGGATGCCTGTTTCCCATGGATGTGTGCTGATTTTGCACTGCACCTCTTTACAATGACAACTTGTTTCCCACGAGTTCTACCAGCTAATAGAGGGTATGAGCTAAGGCATGTTTTGGCTCCTTGTATCTCTTGCATAGCGTACTGACAGTTCTCTCACCAGGACATGAATTTGGATCCCTCCCTCCTACCCAGACACTTATTTTTCCAGAAGCTTTGCCCCTTTTTTAGTTTGACTGAATTTGGACAATGAGTTTAAAAGTTATGTGAGTTGAGGGGGCGGCTGGGAAGATTTACAGTAAAGAATAACCTTATGGCCTATTAAGCCTGGTGTTTTTAAGGCAGGCAAAAAAAACCCAAAAAAACCCCAACAACAACAACAACAACAACAACACCAACAACAAAAATAACCCAAAGCAAACCAAAGAAAAAAAAAAAAAAAAGAACAAGGGCAGAAATGACTGCCTTAGTTTTTATAGTTTGAAAACTTAGTGATGAAGCACCCTCCCAGGAAGGAGGAACAAGCCCAGCCTATGTGGTTTCAAATCTGCATCATTCATGATCAGGGAGGTTTCACCTAATTATCAAATTATTTACTCACAAAGAAAGGCTCTTGTGACCTCTACCTTCTGATTTGGCAAGGAAGCAGCTGTGGAGACAGACCTATTGTTAGACTATGAACTTGTGCCAATATTTCAGAAAAACACAAAGTTTAGCACCTGAATCCAATTTTCAGCAGCTACCTGAGTGGGTCGATCCTGAGCCTTTAGCAGTTCCCAAATGAAGGCTGCAGTGAATCAGAACATCTGTACATGAGGATAGACTTTTAAATGTCTAAATACATATTTACATGAATACAGCCTACAGTGCCAATTTTTAAGTGTTTTGACTTGAACTAACTTCCTAACAGATGGTTATTCTGAATCTATCTTCATTTATTTATGGCTGTTTATGTTTTTACAGATATAATAAATGATCCAAAGCTTATTCCTTGTCTATTTATTTATATTTTAATAACAGTTAAAGATATTGTAGTACTGCACAATTTATTGAAATTATATAAAGATGGTCTTTCTGTGTTGTACTTACATGAGATCCCTCTGAATGTTCAAGGAAAAACTTTTATGACCATAAGATAAAGTGAACAAGCATAAATGAGATGTTAGAAACATCTATATTATTGTAAGCTTAAGTGAGATGTTGCCATAAAATAAAGATCCCCCAAAATATATGGAATCAAAAAAAGAGGAGAAAACACAGGAAGATAAATAAAATATTCAAGTATGTATATGAGAAGCATTGTAAAGTGGAATTCAACAAAATTCATGCAAATTTTCCAATAAGATAAAGCTCATGGTATATAAAATGCTGGGTTTGGTATCATGAGCAGATATAGGCCCGACTCAGGAAACTGTCATGAAAATGTGTAAGTGATTGCAAAATCAGGACTAAAGAGTGTTTATTTATATCAAAGCATTTCCTAACTAAAGAAACAAGCATATACAATATATTAAGAAATGAAGGGTAAAATACTGCTGCCAGCAATAGTCATGTCTCACCATGTAAATCAATGAGTTTCAGAAAAGTAAATGAGGGAGTTAGCTTTTCTCTGCCCACTACAGTGATTAATTAGCTTATTTTCAGTAAGAAAAGTACTAGCTATGTTGTTATCTCATAGCTTTTTTCACATTATCAAAAGCACCAGGAAACAACAGCTATCTCTTACACCTCTAAAAGCAAAAGGCACACATGACCATGAAACACTCCGAGACTTCAGTAAAAAAATGTCATGAGAAACAAAATTCCTCCACTTTGAAGTTGTATTTGTTTATATGCAAGTTTTAATAGCCAGGGAAAGCAAAGCTTCCTGTAATAATTTTCTTACATTACTATGACATGCATTTTTAATGCATGGTTTTAACTACAATTGTCTAAAGAAGGCTCAGAAGATATTAGAGTTGCCAACCTTTATTATAAAACTTTACATGCACTGTAACACCACTGCATTTGTATCAAGAAATCAGGTCTGGACGGAAAGACAAGGAAATTTTCCCACTGAATGATAAAGTTGGTTTATTTCCATAAGCCAAATAAATTTTTCAGGAAACATAAACTCAAAAATTATTGATGTAGAATGGTTTTTATCACATCAGCTGCAGAACTCCACTGGGGAAAAGAGAAAGAAGAAGCCCTTAGGCCACATTTTGTGACCTAATTCTTTCAAGGGTATGTTTCTGCAAATTTTTAGGAAGTGACAATGCAAATGAACAACAGTTTCCACTGTGATGTTTTCATGAAATTTCTGCATAACCTCCAAACAGCAGACTTTGCACCAGTACTACAGTACATAGTTTTGTTGTAGAGCTTAATTACTTTTGGATGTAAATGAGCAGAAAAACAATTATCACACACCCAGCAGAAGAAATGGTTATGCTTCTATAAATTTCTGGTATTCTACTGCTGTGATTGTCAATTTAAAGTTTCAGTCTCTGTGCTGCTGGCAGTAAATGATTAGTCTACTACATTTTGGTGAAATTGCACTCCAGTCAAGGGAAATGAAGTAAAAAGATGAGGGGGAAAAAAGAAACATATTGCTGAAGTCTAATTAGAGTAGCAGGGCCAGTGCTGGACTTAGCTGTGATGAGGTTGACTTTCTATTAAACTCAATACACTGAATTCACTGAGAGGAAGATCAAATGCCATGATTTCATTTTCATGGGTGATGTGTTAATAGGAGTGGGATTAACTTCTTCCTCATGTAGTGATTTTTTTTATATTAATGCAAATCAAAATGCAATCATTCTTCCCTTTGCAAGTAAAGTTCTAAAATCTGCCACTTTACTTTCAGAAGGACTAGTGCCATGCAGCTTATTTTGAAGGAAATCACATTGCTTTAACAAAGAAAAAAATATCATTCTATTGACTTCAGCATCATCAGCAATGTCTTCCAGAAATACATTTAAAGAACTTCCTATGTCAGAAAACCATTTCTTACTTATATGTTTTTAACTCATGCTGCTTTGTTTCTAAATGAGTACTTGCAGCAAGTGAATGTGCTTTCATTTAGCAACTTAAGTTTTCCATTTAAACAACTTCAGATCGCATTTGAGCCAGAGTTGATAAAAGCATGCTAATAAAATTCTTTTAAAATTAATATAATTGGATTTTAAAATAGTAATACCTTGGCAAAATACTCCCCAAACCCCAGAAAATTGCAAGCCAAACCCTCTCCCCCAACCAATACCCTGATATTGAACTCTGTATTTCTTCCCTAGAACATGGATGTATCATATTATTTCACTTTTCCTTTAAAAGTGTTAATGGGCATTAACCACATATATTATTAGCCATATATGCTAGCATACTTCAGGGTTCCTGACACCTGATGTCACACTTGGTACAATAAGTATTGATAATAAAACCTGCTTGAAGGCAAATAAATGTATATTGTGGAGAAATATTACACATGAAGCTTCATCCTTCCACCTACAATTATTTAATACAGAAAGATCCAAACCATATATAATTTAGATAAGGCAGAATAGCATTTTAAATGAAAAAGGTCAGATGCATCTACTACACATTTCTCATTTTAAATTGTGCACAAAGTCTACTTGTAGACCTTTGAAACTGATGGCAAATGTGAATATTTATTCATCTGGAACTTTAAGTATTTCATATATAATGCATATGTTCCCTGAAATAGTTTAAATTTGCTACTACAAACAAATATTGGGATGTTGTGCACACATCTCAAGTATTCTATACAGCAGATTAAAAATGTGATATGGACAGCAATTCCCTAATACTTCATACTGTCTATTCAATAGTAAAAGAAATCAATATAATTTTGTATTTGATTTTCTAAGAGAACCACAACACCCCACTTCTTACATGAATACAATGAAAATCTAAGGAATGCATACTATATTTATTTTTTTCTTTCTTTCTTTTTAAATGTTTTATTCTGAGGATTTTCTCAAAAACTATTTTGAGAAACATCTTTAACATAAATACTTCTATTGGCAGGGTTATTTTCATTGGGGAATAACTTTGATAGTCCAAAATCTTTGATGTGTCAATAGCTCCACCATATTGTTTATTTATCTCAAAAATGTTCTCAGCTTTCACTTGTCCCTGTGTCTTACATGAATCAGCTCTTAAAATACAGAAGTTGTACAAATTCACATTCTTTCAAGACAGAAAATGACAAGAAGAGACGATTGAGTCAAATTTTGCTAAAGCTATCATCATCCAACCTATCACCTTATACTGATGGATTCTCATGTTAGCTAGAGCACCAAAGCAGTTCACTTGGATAGCTTGGCATTCAATCATGGAATGACAGAACAGTTAAAAATTTTGAAAAATACCTATTCCCACCTAAGGTTGACTACAAAGGTGTACCTGAGCCTGCTGTCTTATGATTAGGTCCTGGCTTTTTCATTGAAAACTGCCTGAGTGAATTACTGAAATTTATATTACTTCAACAGAAGTACCACAAACACTGACTGTTGGTATCCTTTAAAATGGTCAGGCCAAAGATGTGGTCTCTATCTGTGAAAGTCCTGTAAGAAATTATTTTCCCCATGTGCTGCAGAATATATTTATACATGAGGAGACTGTCATCCTCAGTTGTTCTCTTTTGTATTAATCATGAATCTATCAATCTGAAAAACAAAGCTCATGGGAGCAGAAGATAGACTAATTCAATAAAGAGAACAAAAGATTTCAGATTCCCTGTCAGAGGACATTAGATTGACCACAATTTTCTCAGTTTTCAGAACAAAGCTGAAACCTCACTTCAAATTAGTATCCTCATAGTCACTATAAAAAACAGCCACGAAGAAGAAAATAGGACAAGGATCATGGTGGAAGGGGTGAGGCTAAGAGCAAATGAGATGGCTGAGCTGTTGTGAGCTGAATTAATTTTTGGAAAATACTCAAATCCTATGACAGGTAACATTAAGATAGGGGGAGAAATACTTTATCATGGAAAAGTATTTAATGTTGGGAAAATAGAAAATGTTGGTTAAATAGAAATCAGATAGGAGGGTGATTTTTTTTTTTAATTGGCAATGAAATAATCACATTAATTAATAAATAATTTGCGGCTTTTACTATAATCACAATTGATTCCTTAGTTGTAATGGTTTCTAGAAAAGAAATTGGTTTAAGTTAAGAAAATGTGCTATTTAAAATGCATGTGTATGGTACTTTGTAATAAGGTATGGATTATAACTGTGTACTTGACTGACATTCCATTAAAAAGCTTTAAATTGAGTAAAGATGGGTGTGTATTGAACTGTTGCATTTTAGTGCACTTCTGGTGGCAAATCAAGAGATTGCTCTTGAACAGTATCACCGAGGGAGTGGGGCTGTGTGTGGAAGGGCAGTGTCTGTAATCAACACACTGATCTGTACCTACTAAGTGTCATCTCAAGACATGCACATGCTGTTTCCATCTTCTGAACCAAACAAAAAACATTAGGACAAAATGTTAGATTTTTTTTTCCATAAAATTTAAATACAACTACCCTTAGATAACTTTTGTGACAAACACTTATATGAGCTGAAGGTCTGGCCAATTCCATTTATTTACAAAAGACAAAGTGCTTTCTCAAAGACAAGTGAGTTCATAAGTTTCTGAAACAACCACAAAAAATCATCTTACCATCTTAAAAGCACCTAGCAAAACATACTTGGAATGTTTGGAACATTACATAGACTCTAAAGAATAATTTATAAATCAGCATTAAAGTCCAATATTCACTCCAAGTTTATTGACCCAGCAGGACATAAGTGTTCTTTAAATCTTAAAATTGCTAGTGCACAGAATTGAGTTTGGTCTCAGGAAGAAGAACAGGAGTGAGGGAAAGATGAGTTTTTTGGGCCTCTAGATCATGATGTCAATGAGTAGCATGTGACAGAGCCCGCCATTTGATATTATGAGCTTTCAGTGCTGGAGGTCATTCCTTGGAGTTGTTTTATTTACAATATTGCCATTAGGCTTACTTCATCACAGCCCATGTAAACGGGGAAATGGCAAGAGCATGGGCTTTAAGGATGTCTACAAATAGCAAAAAAAATTAATCTACTTTTTTCCATGGAGGTGAGGTAAATGAGTAAGGAAGAGGTGTTTCCTACTGCTACTATGTAAGGTCAAGCTCACTTCATGAATATAGATGCTATTTTAATTGAGGTACAAGTAGATCTGCAAACAGAATCTAAGAAAAGGCATCTACCATTTTAAGCAGAAATAACAGTAGTATATGTACATAATATTAAATATGTAGCAAATTGACCTTAGTGGAGCTTACAAATTTGGATCTAAATATAAAATGCAGGTATTTGAATCACCATTTATAATCCAGCTATACATTGTGACCACCCTTTTGCATAATTTTAACACCTTTTGTTTGTTGCACTTTATTTATTAAAAGAAACAAATAGTCTACGTTTTATTTTTCAGAGAAACATTTTCTTACAAATAAGAAACCAAAAAAAAGCTTTTAAAATTATTCTGTTTCATACAAAATTTTATTAGCTTCAGTGTGTATTTTAAATGCTTCTGAAGAATTGGATATTTGGGGTTTTTGTTAGTTTGGTACCCACCATTGCTTCATGTTAAACAATAAACTGATCAAATACACGTTTCTCTGTGAATGATGAATGAAAAACATACTGTTCAGAATCTTTGTTAAGTGTCATTAAATTTAGCATGTATGCTAGGAATGAAATCTCATTTCTTCTTCTAAATTTGTAGATCACAGGTTGCCTTAAGTGGAGAGTAACTCCCACACAATGTTTGGATTTTGTACCATTATATTTCAGTAACTCCTAATTTCATCATTATAGCATATCCTCTAAGATGTGAAAAATGTTTTGCTTTTTTTTTTTCCTGATGAATGTTTTATTTTCAACATATTATTTCATAATTTCCATATTTCCAAATCCTATGACTGATTAGAATAGGGATTTGAACAAATAAAATAAACATATTTTGTTGGCTGAAAACAACTGATCAAATACAAAGAGATGAAAATCAAAACATAAACCCAGGTATGAAAAGCCCTGGGCATCAGTGAACCTTGGCTGCTTACCTGATTTCTAACATGGGCTCTCATGGGCTTCAGTAGAACCCTGAATCCACCAGGGACCTTTTCTGATGAATATCCTGACTATCACTGGCAGGCTTCATTTATAAATAAGAGCCCACAATGACCTCTCTTTTCTCCTGCCTTTCAGGTGTGTAGCTGGTATACTTGGATATTTCTGTCAGTGGGCACTTTATGGCTTGCTAACTCTAGTAGTAAGTCCCTATTTATATCTTAACCAGCATCTAAGTTTTTCAGTGAGCCACGCTAACACAGAAATATAATTTGAAATATTCTTTCAAACTACAAACTTCTAATTAACATATAAGGTTAAGGCATGGATACAGTATATTGTGTCAGTCATTTATAAAAAAATTTGGCTTTGTTATTTAGAAACTGATGTGTTGAGCTATAGATCTTGATACACATATCAACATTTACAGTTCTTGGTGATATGAATACCAGGATTTTACATATATATAAAGCCTCTAGGATTATTGGCAATAGCATAAAAATAAAAAACTTTTCAAACAAGAAGCCTAATAAGGCATAGGATCTTCTCTAAACTCAGTCAGAGAAAAAATAATCCTTAAGTATTTTTCTCTTTCCACATCAGCTCTGGAGGTTAATAAAACACATAAAATAGAGTCAGTGGTATGACTGCTCAACTAACCCTGAAGTTTTCCAAAAGATTTAAGACAAAGATCATCTAAGCTTATTTCACAACTACAGTCACCCACATGATGAAATCATTGGCCTGTACCAAAAGCTAAATCAGCTTCTGGATGAAGAAAGAGTATATTTGCACAATATTACCAGGTAACTTTTAGACTTAAATTGGTATGAAGATAAAGATAAGAGGAGAAATGTAGATAGCATGCTGAGTTGACACACATTAACAGGATATTCACCCCAACACATGAGAGTTAGAAGTCAAAGTGTATAATTGTTTTCTGGTGTCTTGTCCATTTGTCCACAGTACAACAACACCATGGCATTTTCTCCAATTAATTGCGATTTACTCAAATGTCTGGAACTGTACTGAAAGCTGTAAAATGAGAAAGCTCCAACACCATGTAGAAAGGTAAAGGTGCATGATACTTCTACATTTATCTCCTTTCCATGGTAAACAGCATTTAACCTTTCCAAGAACTAAAATCACACATGAAACAAGAAATGCGAGTAACAAGGACAAATAGACTTTCATTCCCCACAAATAACAGCAAAATAAAAGAGCAGAAAGAGGATTGGAAGGAAATGCTGTGTGACTGGTCTTCTGGAAGTTTTCACGAAGCATGAAGATTATGTACATTTAAGAGGATGAAAATTCAGATTTCATTTAAACACAACTGATAAACATTTCAGTAATTAAGATGATTATTATGATGTCAGTAGATAAATCTCTTTTGTTTCTTGCAGTGGCCTTCTGCCACTACTAACTTCACTCTCAGTTTATATCTTCCAGGAAACAAAAGGGCTCATTTATGCAAATAAACTTGATATTGGCAGATATGAACTACCTTACTGATGGCTGATGTTGCAGATTTCTAATGCAATCTTTCTACTTTGCAAACTTACAGTTCCATTTCTCATTCTAAAATGACTCACTAACTCTCAGTACTGGGTAAATATCCAAAGTCACACAAAACTTTGAACTTCTGAATGTTCACAGACCACCCGGGCAAGTGCCGGTCATTCCTGTTTACAAAATTTCACAGTCTGTGAAATGCAGCTAAGCACTAAGTTTGATAACAAGCTTTTCATCAGACAACAGTTAAATCAAGTAAATCTGAAACAATGTGTCACTAAGATGCATCATTGTCATTTTCCAGCGCAAAGTCAATTGGAATGATAAGGGAGTGATTTTGTGCTAAGAGATAACATAGTCATTCTCACTTTAATATTTGTATTCAAATTAAGGGCCAGGAGTCAAAACAGAAAGCAAACCTAATTTTTAGACCTTAGTCTCCAACTTCAGGAAAGCAGTTAATATACTTAAATCCATCCTAGCTTAAGAGATATAGTTGATTATGTTCTTAACTATAACCCAATGCTTATGTTCTTTACAAGATGTTTGCCTAAATTCATTACCACAAGAAACAGTTCTTTGAGTCACTGCTGGACGAGTCTGTATCCAAACCTCAGAACTATATTACCAGACAAAAACCAGGTGTACAGTATTTAAATATTCCTTTGCATTCAGGATCATTTGTTAACTTTTGCACACTTCTTTTATGTTATATACAAATAGATATGTTCATTCTCAGTGGTCTGAAATGGTGAATAGTATGAAATGCAGTGAAATGATGTGAATAATAGCCAAGTAAACAAAGATGCTGCAGCTTGTTTAGGTTCATCTTGTGAACAGGCCAGCCATGAGTTCATCAGGCAGGGGCAATGCTGGGCTGGGTTATCACATGTGGGTAATGTGCCACATTCTTCTCGTGCCTCACTGTCGCATTCCTCCCTGCCCTGGATGGAATCTCACAGGCTCCCAGCCTTGACAGAGAGTGCAACAGCCAAGTTACACCAGCCTTCCTATGAAAGCTCTCCTGGGAGATACTGCTAAGGCTAATTGATTAGTCAAGAATTTTTGGGATGAACTATGACCTTGCTAAATATAAAATGAAGTGCTAAATGCTACACAGCCCATGTTCTTCTCTTTTTCATGGGAATGCAAACCTTTTTGTATTACCTAGAAGATCCATGGTAACTTGATCAAAACCTTGGAATATACTGTAACTCCAAATTCTGGATTAATCCCTGATTTAAAGAAAGAAAATTAAAATCTGAACAGCCTCTACAATTCTTGGCTGTAAACAGAAATGGGATTAAATCAGATTCCATCTACTGCTCATGCTCAGAGGTGCACAGGGAAATTAGAAAGGCATTTCTGCACTGGCAGTTTCACTCAAAATGGTTTCTTGAACTGAGAAACAATACTAAAGATATAAAACAATATAAGAAAACAGACACTTTAGTGCTTCTGTCTGGCTACAAAGTATTTTGCTTCTTGTAAGATATTATTTTAATCAGATTTATTTTTTTCTCTTATGAAGAGACCCAAGACTGACTCCACAACACTTTACAAAATAAGTGATTCCATTTCTATTGTGTTAGATGGAACATCATCCAGGAATAAATATTTAAGCAATTAGATATGTTATGTTAGTTTTGTACAAGACAACACTCTAACCTAACGCAAACAAAATGAAATCACAAAAATTAATTTAAACAGAAGTGAATATTAATTGTGAAAGTGGCATATTTTGATAATGAGGTTTACTCACACAGTGATGTGTGAGTACATTTTCATAGACTATTATATTTTAATATGTTTCTGAGAAGTAAAAGTAAATTATGATTCAAAATTTACAACCAAATTTTGACAAAAGGTTGTATTAAAACAAGAAGGTTCAGGAAGAGGTAGGAAGAATTTAGCTCTCTTCTTTCACAACTTCTGTATTTTCACTTAAACTTTTGTAAAAGCTCAAAAATCTCCAGCCACTTTTGGAATTCCAGGCATAGATATTCTATTTAGAGTTAGACTGTATATCTACATTTTAAATATTCATACCATCTTCAGCACATCACTATAAGAAATGATTCATCACTTTCCTGATACTGAGCCAAGGAAATAGGTTGGTTTCTATTTATAGAAGACTCTTTGTAAAGAAAGGAAATGCAAGGAAAACTAAAGATACTAAATAAACAGCACTTAAAATTGTGATCTACCCTTTATAGTGTGAAGTTCTCCATAAGAATTATTGCAAAGAGAGGCTTGTTCTGTAAGAGTCCATTAAAAATCTCCACTATCCTCTTCTCTTACTTTATGATTTCTTAAAATATCTTAAGGTTTCTAAAAAATTAAAAGGCTATCAAAGTAATTTCTCTTTCCTTCTTCTTTTTTTTTCTTTTTAATCATGCTATGGGGGGAATGACATTTTTGCCAGGACCATATAAGATTTTTTTGGTGTTTACCTGTTATAGTGGAATAATGCCAATTAATATAACAATGCCAGCTTCCATTAGAAACTTGGGCTGTCATTAAGAAAGAATCACATATTCAGACACAATGAAAAATATTTTGGCTGAAAAGTTACCTATGTCTTAAAAAGTTGACGCTTAAACAAGAACTAGATAGATTTCTTAGAAAAAGTTATACATTTTGAGGTTTTATATTAAAATGGAATCATAAGTTCAAACAGGACATAATTTTAAATGTAAACATAAATAAAGGAGTTTTCTGTTAGGGAATCAAGCTTTGATTACTTTCTTCCTACCAAAAATGCCAAACTAGAAAAAGTTAAACATTTTTAATGACTACAAAATACCTTTTGTCAGAATCACAGAATTATTTGGGCTGGAAGGGTCCATAAAGACTTTTGGGTTCCAACCTCCATAGGCAGGAACACCTTCCACTGGGCCAAGTTGCTCAAAACCCCATCCAGCCTGGCCTTAAACACTTCCAGCTTTTCTGGGCAACCTGTTCCAGTTCCTCACCACCCTCACAGTAAAGAATTTCTTTCTAATATCCAATCTAAACCCACTCTCTTGCAGTTTACAGCAATTCCCTCTTGTCCTATGTGCAAGGAAAATACTACTTAGGCAAAAAAGTTAGTTTCTTTTGTTTAAATATAACTCTAGGTACCTTTCTACAGCTCTGATTTGCAAAAATTTGTGTATATGCACAGAACTACTCACACAGTGGAGTGCAGACAAGAGGCAGGGAACTACTCACAAGTGCAAACTTATGTTTATATGTTTATGTGTTTACACAAGCAAGGAGTTACTTTAGAACTTGCTCATGCAGTGATAAAGCAAGGCAGGTAATAAAAAAATCATCATTAAAATTTTAATGCAGACTATGTGTTATAAAGCACATAAAAGTGACAAATCCCAGTTAACTAAAAGTTTTCTTACTTTTGAGAATGCAAAAAATGCATCAACTCTCCCTCATGAGTAGACCATTACAACAAAAAATAGGGAAAACTGAATCTGAGTTCACACAGTATAAGCTAAAGATTTCTCACCCTTGAAAAAATACATTATTGTCATTTTTATTTCTGTAGAAAGCATAATAATGAAAGAGGAAAAAAAACTTTAGCCTCATCTTCAAATATAAATTTAACATTTTGTTTTCTGTTTTGTCTTGTTCTCATTACTGTATTGTCAGATGTAGTAATGAATTTCTTTCTCCTGTCTGCCCAAGTCCCCTAGAACACATCTGTAATATACCAGCATGTAAACTACTCCTGAAACTTGATTGGAAAATGTATTTTTGAATGTTTCATTCTGGAGTTCTAGCTTTAGAAATACACATTAATTTACTCATTTTAAACACGTGCTGAAGTTTCTTGTTTCATCATAGTTTCCGAATACAATTGTACAGTAGAAATTCCTAAATTAAAAAACCTAAAATCAGATTTAGTAATCTAACCAATACTGATGCTAGGAACTCTGAGTTGTGTATAGGTTACATATCACAAAGAATGATATTTATTTTTTGGGCTAGAAAGAGCTGCATCCTCAGTTTTTGAGGAACAAGGTTGAAAACTCACACAGATATGAATTCTATCATGAAATCTTTCAGATTTACAAAATGTGCAGGGAGAGCTGATATGTCAATTCAGAATTTATTTTTGATACAGTTTGTACACAAGCTGCTTCATTTTTGATAAAGCTGAACCATGCTGTATTGTTATACACACATATTCAAAGGATTATCAGCAGAGGAATCACAGCACAAAGGCCTGAGGTATTGAAATGTAGCAAAATGGCAGTAAAGGAAAAAGAGACACATGAGTTATATCAATGTACAGGAGTTATATTAGTGGTTCACATAATCTCATGTGAGAATATCAGTAAAATGTCAGGAATATAAAATGGAGAAAAATGTCCTCCAAGAATTTAGGATGTTTCAGGCCAAATACAGCCCTAGAACACATGTAATTTCAGACATTTTTGTGTTTAGTGGCTGAAATGACTCTTTCTGTTTTCTAGTTGCTAATAACTTTTTGCCTCCTTATAAACACTCCTAAATTGTCCTCCAGGGAGAAGTGTGTATACTGGGAGGAAAGGAAATCAATGCCAATGGATATAAGTTTCTTCTATCATGTAGAAGTACTTTTCACATTATTATTTTTCTGAATAATTTTCTGAAATCTAGAATCCACTTAAAATTACCCAAGCTGAAATTTGAACCAAATTAGTTTAATTCTCAGCATTTCTCATTAGAATTTGATTTGTACTTTGTTGAAGCCACTGGAAGGCAAACACAAAGGCAAACATTAGCTTAAGGTTAGTCTCAGCCTCTTCAACATTTATAGTACAGGAAGAGGTCAGACTCCTCCTGAGGTGAATCAAAATGCCTAAAATTAGATTCTTGTCTGGAACTGACTTCTAGAGAAACTTTATACTCACAAATGAGTAGAGAGAAACTCTATAGAAATAACCCTCTTTAGCATAATTGCTAACCTTTTGACACTCTCTGATTCTTCTTTCTCCTCCTTTCCCTGCTAAATTATCTCTTATTCTGGATGCATTTTAATTTCATATTAGGTAGGATTTTATGTGTGTGAATGTGTGTGTGTGTGCACAATCTTAAAACTCCAATATTTTAGTACCTTTTAATTTTATATTTTGGGACTCTAGAGTTGAAGGAACATGTGGGGTTTTTTTACTCTCTGTCCTGGAAACATTTCTTCCTGTCATTTTCTCTATGCATCTCACATGTTTGGAGGTGAATTCAGCTCACAAACCTAGCAGAAATCCCAACCATGCTTTTTTTGTTGCTAGATTAATTTTCAGACAAAATACTTAATTCAATCATGTCTCTTAAAGGTGAGCTAAAGGAAGCAACAGGGTCCTTTGGCTGGGAGGGAAGGTAAGAAAGTGACTGCCTTTTTCTGCAGTGGGAAATACAATATTCACTCTGTGGTTATGGTCAGACAATCTATTCCAGCTGCTGGAACAGACCCTGTGACTTCATTTAAGAATTTACCATGTAAAGTTGCCAACCTTGGAGACTCATCATTGGTTCACCTACCCTCTCAAGTAATCTATATTTTCTTGAACACCCCCCCCTTACATAACTTTGGTAGGATAATCAGGAGTACAATGTAACGAAGAAAACCTTTTTTCAGAGAAGCTTTTGATATGAAACATGCTTATTTTTTTATACATAGAGCAAATTATAGGTACTGAAAGGTAGCATTCAGATAGCACATTACAATGATTTTGTGAGAGGCACCTACAGTCATCAACATAATGAGTTTCCTGTTTGCTTGGTTTTTAAAAGCAAAGTACCATTTTATAGTATGTATTGAATCACAGGCATCCCCGGGTTCAAACTGCTCCTTCTCTCCCCCCTTCTCAATCATCTGGCACCAGGATGGATCTCCAAAGTAAAAACTAACAGATATAGACCCTGGTGCAGCACAATTCTACTTCTGCTCACAGCTGCCCATGGTATTAGCCAATCTAAAAAAAAATCTACTAGTTAAAAAAAAAGTATCTCTAAAATCCTAGTTCCTGCAGTATCTCATTGTCCTGAGGATGTTTATATGGTCACACATGTAGGAGTGACTGTAGTCTTGCATCCTCCCTATCCCCCAGAAAAATCTGCCTTGAAAAGAAATCAGTTGGTGCTCTGGTAATGAAATGGATGCATGAAAGCAAGGCATTACATTCCTGAATATGCATGCTATTCACGCTTCCTTTTTTAAAGATAATATATGAGCAATAATGTGTTGCTTGTGAATAGGAACAGCAGCAAAAATATGTACTTCTAATTGCAGAGAGTAAAAATTACAGTAAAGCAATGATTTATGGAAGAATAAGCAGGTTTGCCTCTGAATCATTCTTGTCAAACAAATTCTATTATGGGCACTTTCATCACAGCTTCTTGTTTTTCTTGTGGGGTCCATTTCCTCCAGACCTTCCCCGCAAGTTGCTATTCAGGAAGCCTGTGGTTTGCTTAAGACAGGATTAACACCTAAATTTAATCTATAGTAAAAAAAACAGAGATTTATGCTACTCTTATGGCTTACTTCATGTAGAAAAATTATTTACTAATAACATAAATAGTGTATGTTGCAAAACATCTCAATAAAAATTGATAAAACATGACCGGCTGACCCTCCCTTTTATGTGTGGATAGAAGAAATAAAATGTCATATTTTACATGTTGATGAAAACTGGAATGGATAGAAGTAAGACACTGGGCACAGAAGTATTTGTTAAGTGTAAAGACATTAAGCAGTGAGATTGCCAATTAATTAATAACTAATGAACTGTTATAATCTCCTTTCTCACTAAGCCAACAGTATACTCCCATGGTCCCTTTTCAATAATTGAATATGAGTTGGTTTAAAAGTCGATACATTTAAGATGGCTTTGATAATGTCAATAAGTGGGTATTCTCCTGCCTTGTTCTACTGCTAATTCACCACAATTGCGCTGTGCTTCATTAACTCCATTTTATTATAAAAGAAAGTGAAATTTATCATGAGAACACATTAAATGGTGTGACGTTAGCTTCCTGCAATGGGCAAAGTAATGATTAAAATATGTGTCTGCAACCTTATGGCCAGTTGGAGGGATGCCACTAATGTTTGAAAATTAATGGTGTTGCATGACAGTTGTTCTGATGGCAGGGGGTGATGTGTCAGTCATTTACTCCCTGTGGTAGAAATTTCATATGAGGAAGCAAAAAAAGCATCATATGACTGGCATTTGTAAGCCTAACCTGTGTTATATTGACCAACTGGCTTTGCTCCTCTTTTGAGAGAGAGAAAAAACCAGTGCTGATTTGGCCAAAGTGCATCTTATTAATTTTAAGAAGGAAGCACCCTGGATTTTGTATCCTTTAAGGTAAATTCACTCCTGAATTTACCATAAAAGAGTGTGGATTTAAGATCAGAAATAAGTTCTTAGATTACTTCTCTTTCCATTTTAATTTGCATTTGAAAAAAAAAACCATGCTTGGACTTTTTTATGTATGCCACTTAACATGCACACTTTGAAGCTGATGGCACTCAAACTTTTATCATATTTCCAAGAGAGCAAAGGATAGCTATTAATAATATGTGTATGACGGATTGCCCACAGACAATAATGATAATTAAAATATTAGTGTAGAAGTTCTTATTTGCAATTTCTACACACAATATCTACAATGTCTCATGAACTTGACATTGGAATTCTACACATGGAAGAACAGAAAATTGGTTGAGCCAGGATTTACTCAAAACATATAAAAGAATAAGTTTGTTTAGTGAGTTTCTATACTCACTAAACAAATAACAATTTCAGGACACATGTTAGCATTAGCCTAGGAGTTCCTATTTCTCTTCAGTACTGTCAAGAGGAGAATGCACCTTCTTCAAAAATATTAATTCATAAGGTAATGTCTGAATTTTGAACTAAAATAAACTTTAAAAACCCAAACAATATTTGACAGAAGGCTAGAGTAAAATAAAGCATAAATTATTTGAACAGTAAAAAATAAGCCAGTCATTTTATGGCAGTGTCCATTTACAGATAAAGATTAATGGAACTGATTAGGGCTAGTTAATAAAAAAATTCCACAAACAATCCTTCCCAACAATTTCCCAGAAAGATTTTGCAGTCTTCTTCTGTAGAAATCATGCATATACTGAGCCAAAGATCATATGTCATATCTTATTTAAGAATGTTACAAAATGAATTAATATTAGATATTCATTGGCTTTGGAATGGATTTAGATTTCATTAGAAATTGAGCTTTTTGTGGGTTAATGGAGCAGGAAAAGCAGCAATCACAGTAGTAGGCCCTCACTCTCATAAACTATTATGTAGTTTCGAAAATAAATAATGTGCATTGTTTCCAAACACAGAAGGAAATAGATTTACTACATCGACTGAATATTCTACTACATATTAAAAGCAACCACAGGAAAGGAAATAATTAAGAGTAAAAACCTCTAAAGGTCACACAGTCAGTAAAGAAAAGATTGGGTATATTGTAGACAATACAAATTTAAAAGGGAGAAAACAAAATCAATCTAATTGTCCCCAAGCTTCTTAGGATGGTGTTGTTTTCATCCTGTTGACTAACACAGTGGCAACATATAAACCCCATTATAATCTTCCCTCTTGACACCAATCCTTTCAGTCCTGGTCTCCATGACAGAAATGGTTCCATTTTCAAGTCAACTCAAAACACAGCTGCTGTCATGTTCCTAGCCTGGAGCTCTGATGTAAATAATCACACCATTTTTGCACACCTTTCTGCCTTGCCATTTTCCACTGTACCAGACTCAGAGTTCTGGTTCTGTGGCTATCATTCCTTCTTCTACCCACTGCCTCCACAGTGTACCAACCTACTCTAATTTCCATGCTACTCACCCTATCGACCAGCTTTGGACATGTTTCATTGATTGCCCCTTACAAACAGCTTTGTATCAAAGGAAACTTACCAAAGCTTTTTTATTAGAGAGAGCAAACTGAGAGGTGACAGAGAAGAAGTGCTCAAAATCCTCTGCAGTATGAGCTGAAACAATTCTATACCATCCCCAGTGCCAATTCTAGCTGTTCATTTTCCCTAGAGCAGCTGCTAAACTTACTAACTATAGCGAGCACTGATGTGTGTCAGCTCTCCTCAAAAATCTGTCAATATCTTGGCCAAATATTTTTGACTAAATAGATAATTCAATTTCAGTGCAGTAAGGTGTTTCAGCAAGGAGCAGCAGCTAAAATTTTTCAAAATTAAAGAGACAATGCATATAAATCCATCTTCATCCCTCCTAGTTTTGTTCATATGAGTCAGAAGGCTCCTAAGAGATGTTGCCATTATATCTATCTGAGAGACAGGAAAGGGAATTCCCTCGCTTCCATTAAAGCTGGGGTAGAGCTTATGAGAACCTACAGCTGCAGTCACAGAAGAGATCACTGGTTTCTTCAAAATGTTCTGTGATCACTGAAAATTAAATAGCTCTAATTTATATAATTCCCTCCTGTCCTGCCAACATCCATATCCTTCCACAGACATATCTATCTCACCACCATTAATGAACAGCCTGGAGAAATGCTGGAGAAAATGAGTGGGGAGCAGCACAGAAGACCTCAAACCCTCAGAGAATGGAACACAAGTCTTCTCTATAAAAGAGGGATGCTCTTACTCCCCTACATGCAGTCATTACTCAAAAAGCTGTGTGAATGGGTGCATAACTACATGCAGGTTCTGGGAGAGTCCTATAATGCACAAACAATTGCTTTAATATGTTAAAGTCATGGGTTTGATTTAAAAAAAACCAAAACAACAAACAACTCTGCTACTCTACTTTCCTTGGGACAGCAGGAAAGACTATGAAGGGGAATGTGGAACTGACAGGAAAGCAATTTCTTTCCTAACACAGGTAAACTTTAATCTCCTTAGTAAATGGACACTAAGAGAATAATCCAGAAAAGTTATTTTTATAATTTGATAACTCTAGGACTGTGAGAATGTGTCCAACTGAAATATTTCAGATTAGTTAATCAAAGCTTCTCACACAGAAATCATGTCATCTTTTGAAAAATTACTTTCATTTTAGCTGCTCATTTTTGATCAAGTGATTGCATCAAGAAGGGGTTCAGCTGAGGAGCAGCACAGAGGAAATCCTGTGTATTGCTTATTACACAGCTACTAGAAGCTATAGTAGGCTATTTTAAGCTCTTTAACTGTCAACTGATTCTACTTACTCAGCTTTAAATCTTATTATTTATGGTTCAATTCACGCTGATGATAACCTCTACAATCAAAGAAATTGGAAGACAACAGGTGTTGGGTATGCAAGGATGTATACCATATCTAAGTTACTGAAAGTAGCTATATGAAAACAAGAACTTTGCTGTTTCTTTGTTTGAAAACTGCAAATGAGACCTATTAAAATGAATGTTTTCACCCAAGACTCTAGAAGCATTTAAAGAATTATTATTACAAATCATTATAAATTTTAATAAATACCATAGGTTTACCCACTTAATGCAAAGATCCTTTTCTTTTGAATGCTCATAGATTTTGCTTTTCTCATTTTCAGAACTGCCTTGACAGGAAATAAAGTGTCACTACCCTTATATGGACAACAAATCAGAATACAAGAAGCTTTGGAAGAGCAAAGTTAAAATCTGTTTAGGATCCTGAACTGACCCTGATTACAAACATTTTGAAATATCTTATATTAAACCTACTGACATTTGAGGAGGGAAAAGTATTTGATCAGGACAATTGTTCAATTAGGTGTTAAAAGCTGTTTATCACATTTAAAAACAGAATGTAGAGATGTTAAGCAATATACTGTGAAGGAAGCTTGGATGCTGACACAAAAGAACTAAAAAAAAACCCCAAACATTTCCTCAGCAGACAGTGGTTAAATTTCTCCCAGCAAGGGAAGCATAAATTCAAGAATACTGGAAATATGCAAACCAAATAATTTCATTGCTCTAATTGTTCCATTTTAAGGGTTGCTTTTTCTCCTGTTAGCTTATCTTTTTCTCTTTCCTATGGTTAACCAGTGCAGGCTGTCAATTAGTTCATAAATAACCTCATCTCAGAACTTCTGGTATTCAGTTCAGCTAATTACATGATTGCAGGCAGCCCAAACCTCAAGTGGTTGTTCCCTTCTACAATCCTGGCAAAGGCTTCGTGAGTTCCTGGCTATGTTGAATAAAAATTTAACACACTGTTTACCAGAGATCAAGTGGAGTTATAAACACTGCAGCAGGTTTGACATTATAGCAGATTATTACCACAGCTTTTGTTTGCTTTTATTTCAGTTCACAAGAGCCCAATAATACTCTGAAACCCTGAATTCAGAGTGGAAGTCTCCAAACAACTAGCTGCTTCAAGAACCAAAATAATAAATGTACTGTATTTAATCAAATGTCTGGGAGGTTGTTTTAATGATCAAACTTAATTCCATAAATGATACACAACACAGAGTGAAGACCTTATTGCAAAATAAAAATGCTTCTTTTTTTTTTTTGTTGCTGCTTACAACTTGCTCATGAATACTACTGAGCAGATGTATCTATTTTTATGCTGAGAAAGAAAAAATTTATTTTCACACTTGAGAGCCTGTTAAAGAAGAGTTTGACTCCCTTATACAGCAAGTAAGCTTGGCTTTGGTTATTGGATGTGAAAATATTTTTTAGCAAAGGCATTAAAAATGGCACTGCTTAAACACAGCATCTATATACGATGGCATCACATATGATACCATGTGTGTGGAACAAACACAAGTTTACACCAAATTTTTAAGTGATTCTATACTTAGCTCACTATCTTGTACACATCACGCCTAACTTCTGAGCTTCAGGTGAAATACACTTCATTCCTCACTGTTCCTCTTTTGACTGCTAATATTTCTCTTTTCTTCATCTTAAGAAGCAGCTCAAGAGCTGGAGCTGGAGCAGATTGTTAGATGCTGGCCAAACTCAACAATTGATTTGTTTTAATGAAAAAATAAACTGAGATGGTTTCTATTCCAGCATGCATAATAATTATGTGAGAGAGACAACTGGCTGATTACTAAACTATCAGCTATACAAGACTTATTTCAGTTGCAATTTGCAACTCATCACTGAGTTTCCTTTAAATGTTACTTTGAGCCTAAACCCATTCGAACCCATCAAAATAAAAAAGTGACTGTAATATTTGGACAAATACTCTTTATTTGAGAAGTGAATGAAAAAAGAAATTGTAGCTGTCTGAAAAACTTGACATACTCTGAAGGGCATATTGGCACCAGAGTAAGACTTTTTAAAGTGTCACAGTTTAGATCTCTAATTTTAGAAATACTTAATTTAATAAGTCTTTTGAGACTGAAGACCATTTCATCAGCAATACTAATTTTCTGGGGTTATAATATTGAACTGCAGAAAAAAATCAGTATTGTCTTACCTGTTTAAAAGTAATGATAAAATGCAGCCTTAACTGACTTAAATTGAAAAAAAAATCTTAAACAAGGAGAACTAATTACAACCTAAAGGTCATGAACAAATCTCACAGTGACTGTACCTTACTAGTTCCTTCACAGAATTTTTTGAATATATTGGAAAAACTTCCACTGAGGTTCTCACCAAGTTGCTAAGCCCAATTCCAATCTGTAAACATTCTGCACACAGTAATTTGCATTAGTTCCACATAATGTACAGCAGCATTAATTAATAGAGTGGATAGCATCTGTACATCTGTTAGCTATTAGTCTTTACTCTAATTCATTAGATCTTTATCATTTACCTGAGCAGCCCATCAAAATCAGGCAAAGGAGACCTTGGCTCATGTAATCTGTAGAACAGAACAGTCTGGAATATTAAATTTTCTTGCGTATGTCCAGCTACTTTATATGAACAATCACCTCACAAATTTTGGTTAAGGACTTTGAAATTGCTCTTTTGTGTGAATGAAACATTCAAAAAATATCCAGGTCTAACCTGTGCAACTGCTGTGAAATGATGATAAATACCATTTGAGCCAATTCACAATGTGCTTAGGATCTTTCAGATCTGACTGAACTGCATTCCTGCAACTCCTCCAAGTTGCCTTCCACTTTTAGGTCCAACTCAGAGCTGATAAAAATTGTTATTAGAACAATACATTTACACAATTCAGCTGATTGTTGTGCTTATTTTTTGCTGATACATCATGGATTTCATTTTAAATGATCCAGTTCTTTTGGTTCAGCATTACCTTTTCTTTTGTATCCATCTCAGAGGTAACAAAATTTAGACAAAATATAAAGATTGAAGGCATGATGAAAAATTTTATTTCACAAGCAGTGCAACAAACAATGCAAAAAATTGCACTGCATAAGGCATATATTAATTTGAAATCACCTTTTCACCCTGCAGATTTGATGAGTAAATCCTTTGGCAAATAATCTCACTGTCCATCTTGAGAGTGCCACAGACACTTAAATATTTACACCAATATTACTTTGAGATAAGTTCTCCTTACCCTCTGACCCTTCTTGGAATCCCGCTGACTTGAAAAGTTTTCCTAAAATGTGCAAATTCTCTTAGATTGGGGAAATTTCAGGATTGTGTCCATAGATCTTTTTAAAACAAGTAGTGATTGTAAGAAGAGGCTTTCAACAAAGAAATATATTTGATCAATGGACCAGAAAATGAATGATTAGTCATTCTTACTAAGATTAAGCAGAGCTAAATCGATGCTTGCAGTAATATATCCAGTTAGGAGCCATACATCTTTGCTATATCTCTTGGCTACAAACATATAAACAGATACAAGTGGCAAAAGAAGAGTTTCAGGGTGTCACACCACTATGCTGAAACTATGAAGAAAGTACTTATGCACTAAAAATAAACATGAAGACTGAAAAAAAAGGGTAATTAAAATTACCTAAATTCTTGCCGTCACTTAATGGGTTAAAGGAATAATTTTCACACAGGCTAATAATATCACAGATACCTACATGAACAAGCCTGACTCTTCCCAGAAAAGTAATGCCATCAATGACTTATCTTCATGGGCAAGCTTTACTCAGCCATGCAGTGCTAGACAGCTGATGGTACAGAGTAGCTGCTTGCAAATAAATAGTTTTTTTATATCATGATGAGTAATTTCTTGCAGGCATAGAAAAACTTTCTCAAGACTGTATGTTTACTGTAAGCTGGGCTATAGCTCAAGTCCTGTTGTATCACTGGTCCCTCTGGGAGGGAATTTGCAGTGTAAGATGGAAGTGTTATGAAAATTAGCTGGGTGTCATTGCAATTCCACAATAAGATTAGATAAAAGAGCAGACAAACAAAACACCAGAACCCCCCAAAACCCAAACCCCCTGATTAATTATATCCCAAATCAACTTTTTATGTTTGTAAGGTACATTAACAACACAGCTGTCAATCCTAATAAGTTGGCAATCATGAATGTCCAGTTAGGTGGACATTGCAGTAACACTTGATATTTCCCTGTGGAGCTGCACATCTGTAAGCCAGTGGACTTCTCCATAACTTCTGGCACAGCTGGACATGAACACATAGTCCTGTGTTTGAAGATGTCTTGGCACACAGGAAACAAAGTGGGAGGAAAGAAGGAAATAAGGAAGAAGAGGGCATGGAAGGGTGACTGTTACAAGACAGTGATAGAGAAGATAGATTGCCTTTCTGAAAAGGAAAAACAGCAGCCAGGACTGGGAAGTAACGAACAGAACTTTAAAAGCTCACATGGCAGCTCATGCTTCAGTGATTTTCTCCATAGTGATGCATTCTGAACATTTGAAAGGCTGAAAGGCAAGCTGGAAGTAAAGATGAGACACAGTCCACTTCAGAGAGATCTTGGCTGATTTTATATACTGGATACTGTACAGTTGAAAAGCTGTTTCTGCTACTGAGTTATTGTTAGCCCCTGGCATCTGCAGTAGCTTTCAAAGGAAACTGCAGGTTGATGCTTATGCCCAGTGGCAAAATCTGACTTATTTCATCATAATTTAGTGGTCTATCTTTGTTCCTGGACTTCCTGTGATTAATTTTCATACTTTAGTTTTAATGTGGTATTGCAACTGTGATTCCAGTTACATCAGGCTCAGCTATGTCTTTATTATGACTAGAAAATGTCTCTGTTGTGATTTCTTATCTTCAGGGCTTCTAGACTCATGACTTTCCTGGGGACAAATAAATTTAGTATTTCTGCATAGGTCCATATGAAAAGATATCAAACCATAGTATAGGAGTAAAACACAGTCCTAACTACACTGACTCCAGGCACCAGCAAGTGCAAATATGCCAAGCCTTGCTGCCAGCTTTAAAATAGGTGGATGCCATTCAACCAGCTTCCCCCAAAGTAAATCCAGATCACTCAGATTAAGCTAATAAACACATTGGACCACAGCAGCAAACATCTTGCTAAGGCTGAGCAGCAGTGTGGCAGAAAGAACCAAGATTTGACACAGACACATAAGCTTAGAATCCTTAGAAAAGCATATGTCAGGACTATGGTCTCAATAATGTTAATAATGCTATTTAAATTTAATGTTAAATATGCTGTTTATTATTTTTTGTTATTGGAGCTTCCCTTATGGGTCAGAATTTTCATTGTGCAAACCCCTACAGACACAGGTAAAAAAAATCATTACTGTGTCAAAGGCCAGACAGATTGGGTGGTAGGCAGAAAGCAAAAACCAAAATGTTCATCATGGATGCAAGTGTCATTTAAATGTAAAAGTAGAGACCCAAGAGAGAGTGGTGATTCCTATCACAGTGTTACTTTAGATTGACCATATGTTAATTTTTACGTAGATCACAGCCAGTCTTTTCAAGCTCTCATCATTATGCAATTAACTTGGGCTTTGATTCTCAATGCAATTCTGTATCATGTTTTGCTGATACAGTCTGGTCACAACTGAGATGCTAAATTGTAAAACTAAGATGATTCTGAATTTTTAGGGTATCCTTAAAACTTTTCCCAGTATCTATTGCATCATTTGGGTTTTGTTCCATTTACTATTTTTTTCAATTGTTTTGCATTATTGGGAGTCAGCTGCAGTAACAGACCCCTTCAATGCTGACAGGTTCTAAGCTCCTACTGATGTCAGCAGGAGATACATGGGATCAGCATTCCTCAGGTTTCACCCTACTTTGTCAAATATAGCCAAAGCCTGTGGAAGGAGGAAACCTTTGCAAATCTTCGTAGTCTCAAATATTACAGCAATGACAGTCTTTAGCACCTAACAGAGCTCACTTCTCTGAACAACAAAATTTAAATTATACTTTTGTTATAAGATGTATGGAGCTCATGTAAATTCCTTGGTAGTATGAAAACAAGCTGCTACCAGCCCAAAATGTTAACAGAAATTATCTTCATATCATCAATCTTCAGAGAATTTTTCTCCAAATATAACATAAAATATGTGCAAATACTACTTTCTGCAATTGTTCTCTAAAAGACCTGGGATATTTTTTTCATCTTGCAGATCTCTTGGAGCCTAAATGAAATCTAATTAAACACAAAAGCCAAACATAATCTTGTGTTTCATTTATTCATTAAAATAATAGTGTCATTTTGAGGAATAAATGCAGTAACTGACAATAACATAAAGTATTCTCTGTTGTTTTCTATGAAACTGAAATGTTTTGATTTTACTCTTGCACAAAGATTTAATTTTATCATTTATTATATTTTTAAAAATTTTCTTGTCCTTAGTGAAAAAACTAAAGTTATAATGATTAATAAAACATCACCTCAAACCTGACATTGAAGGTATTACTCTCTGGAGCCAATTTTTGACGGTATGGCTGTGACCAAATATTTGGAACATGGTATCATGTTCAGGGATGCTGCATAATAATGTTTAAGGTTCTTGAGTTTTGACTAGACATCATATTGTAAGCCCTTCTAAAAATATGTTCTGCTTCTTTCACAGGCATAGGTTTCCAATATGCTCCATTCTTGATGGTTTTCTGGTAACATAATCAGTCCTGAGACAAACATTAGAACTTTCCTTCAAAGAATACTTAGTGCTATATCCCCTGTTGAACAGTTTCTTTCATAATAATAGGTTTTATAGAGATCATATTGGCTTGTTAAAGATAAAACTTCTCCTTTTCACATCTAAATAAAAAAACTTTATATAAAAATATTTTAATAGAAATAAAGATAAAGTAGGGGCTATTCACTTGTTCAGATCTCAGTAACTTGTTTTCTGCTAAGTTTTCCAAAGTTTATCTCCTCTAGTTATGGAAGTTCTAGGTAATTCCTCCTTCAAGAGAATTTTCTGAAAACTGAAATACCAGAACAGCAGGCAGTGTTTCCCTAATTTCAGTTTCATGTATATTTTTTCAAATTCCATTCTTTCACTCATTGTTATAGCCCCATGGTATCCATCTCTCCTTGATGTGAATGAAATCCTAATATTTGCAAGCTGAAGTCCTGCCTTTTCAAAAGTATTCATATAATCCTTCATGTATCAGTTCCTACAGCTTCCAAGATTTTTTATTGTTTGCTTTATGTAGATTGTGTTTAAAAAAGTTTGTGTTTTATTGCGGTAATCTGAATCAAGAAATAGTCAAAAAATAGTGACACCAGATGCATGCATGAGTATGACTTCCTTAGCTCTTTAAAGACTTTGTCTACACAAGTTGGATTAGCTATTTTTGTCCTCTACAGTGCATTGAAAATTTTTTGTCCACCATCACCCTGCTTGCTTTGTCATTGTTAGGTTTTAGAGTATCCCCCACAGTCACTAATTGCAGAAAGGCAGCTGGATAGAAATGAAAACATTTAAAACAGCTACAACTTTCCTTCTGTTATCGAGCCTGAAGTGCACTACCAGAGCTGAAAAAATTAATAATACCACTCTGGGACTGTGTGTGAGTGGAGTACCAGGAGATGCATTACTTGAGTGCATTTCCATAGCTGGTTCCATCGGCCAGTGTCTAAATAAGCCCTAACAAATTATTGCTGCCTCTCCCAAGATGAGTGCAGGCACATAACAGCAGATATGCCAACTGTTCTTCCTCTGAAATGTCACCTTTCTACTACTGCCATGGTGCACTGATTGCTGGCAACACAGCAAAACTAAATTTGCACTCTGCGCTGGTTGGGGTGACTCGGCCTGATTTGCACTGCAAACTGTAATTGAAAATAAGTATCTCTCATCCGGAATTTCACTTTTCTGCCACCCAGCATTGAATAAATGATCTTTCTCTTCAATCTGCTTGCAAGAGACTACATTTATGACAAAGGATCACCAATGTAAAAAAAACCAAACCAACATTATTGGCTTGGATCTATTGTACTTGTATCAGAATTAGTCACCAAAAAACATGCAGGCAGAAATGGAGATATGGAATCATGTAGCCAGAGAACTGCTCTGTATTTGAGTATCTATGTGTTTGGCAAGGCAACATAGACTATGGTATTTAGCTACAAACAGAAATCAAATTGGATTGTCTACTTGTGTTTCTCGCTCTCAAGAGAAACACTGATGCATGGCCTTGCTTCCAGTAAAAAAGTGTAAATTTTAGGTTGAGGGGTCTTTTAAAAAAGCAACATAAAATGATTAGTGGTACACAGTGAAAGGGTGTAGTTTCTTCAACATGAGACAATGCCAAGAAACTATGAGAAGCACAAATCAGACACAGGAAGGGAATTTATAGCAGATAAAGGAAATGATAAAAATATTTTCAAAATAGCTCATAGCTATTGAACTTAGGAAAACTGAAGTTACTGAATAATAGAACAAACCTATTTAAAACCCAGCAATTAGAGTTGGTTAACCACAACTTTCATTTACCAACATTGTAATAACTTCATTAATGGATAGTGACAAAGGTAGACTGGTTTTGACAATATATTGGACTTAAAACCTCAGTTTTGGTCACCCAGAAACAAGTTAAAGATCTATAATGAGTTTGCTGAAGAGATTCTGGTGAAATATTTTGCTACTGCATAACTGGCCAGTGAAGGGGACATTCCCTTTCTTCAAACATGCTCAGTTGAGAGGGTACCCTTCCCTGGGACCCTGAACACCACTTTCAGATCTTGACGAACTGTCTCTGAACTGTTTGTGAACTCTGACCACCTGCTCACAGAGTTACTTTTGAGAAGGAGTAGTTCTGAATCTAGTATTTAATTTGTCTGGCTTTGATAGTAACACATCAATGAAGAGATTGCAGAACAGTATGAGAGGAATGCACTCTTCAGAGTAACATTTAAACTCAGATCATCTTACTTTTCCTTTAATGTGCTGGCTCAGAATAATGGAGGGAACGGAGCCCAAGTTTCTGTGCTATAATGAAGAGGAGCTGTTAGAAAATAGGTAATAATATCTATTCCTTGTGCCTCCTGTCTGGCAATTATGCAGAGGAAAAGTCTATACCTTCCATTACTTCACATTTGCTCATACTATTGTACATTGAAATTAAACATGTTTATCTGATTAAACCAGTATCTAATTCATTCTCAAATACTACTTCTTCAAATTTTGCCATTTCTCTATTGAGACAATTTTTTTTCCTTCTTTAGTAATGACTACTGCAGCTGAATCAGATCCAGCCTAACATCATTTATTTGGCAATTAGTACCAAAAATTTGTAATAAAAGTAACTGATCTCATATAATTTTTAGCACATCTTTGAAAGCAGCACTTTATATGTACTGAATTGTTCTCAAAAACAGTAACATTTCCTTTTTAAAAGTCAGAAACCAGAGATCCTAGTTAAGCGAAGAAAAGAAAAGAAAAGAAAAGAAAAGAAAGAAAAGAAAAGAAAGAAAAGAAAAAGAAAGAAAAGAAAAGAAAAGAAAAGAAAAGAAAGAAAAGAAAGAAAGAAAAGAAAAGAAAAGAAAAGAAAAGAAAAAAGAATCCCAATCTGGAGACACCAGGTGTTATTCAACTGAACAGACCCTAAGCCTTCAATTCAAGCTGGTATGCAAATGTTTGGAAAACACTCTTTAAGAACTCATTTTCACTAGCCATTTTATTTATGACTTATATAGTAAAATCTTAGTAGGATTGCTTAGCTTTTTAAACAACTTCATTCTAAATCACAGAATTTGATTTTTTTCCCTGTGGAAGCAGAGGACTACTTCCCTCTTCATAGGAAATGCCTAATCTAGTATAGAAAGTGTCTGCAAATGTACCTCTTGTGAGTACAGCTAAGTGGAACAGCTTCACTCCTGTGTACAGCACAGATTCTTTGCCCACTGATTCTGTGTCCACTGATACCAATCTCTTCCTGTACTGAGCTAAAGAACCCAGAGACTTTATGCTGAAGGATCTGTATATAAATAGAACAGGAGGAAAAGAGCATACAGAAGAGGAAGAAAACCTCATATTCCCATCAGTACATGAAAATTAATCCAAGAGAAGTGTTAGTTATAATCCCCTCCATTGCTTTGATCTGACTCCCTGCAGGACCCCATAAGCCAGTGCTGAGAATGTGGCTGGAATCAATTGCTGGTGTCTTGGACAGAGGGCAGGGGGTAGGAAAGGACTTCTCTTCTTGGAATCAGCCCTTATTTATTCTAGACATTAACTACTGGGTAACAACAAGCCTATTTATAGAATGGACACAGCTAGCCCATAAAATCCTTTTGGAGCTGACCTGATCACTCCTGTGTACAGCACAGATTCTTTCCTGTGTTCACTAAAAAACATGTGCCCTTACAGGATTACTGGAGGAAGCAGAATAAAAGTTGGTGCTATGAGCCATTTACAGGAAAAAAACTTGTAGTATTTTATAGTGATATTAAAACTGCAAGTGACAATGACAAGGAATTCTAACTGTGGCTAATGTTTTTTCTGGTGCTCTGACAAAAGACACTGTAATACCAGGTTATCACCTAGTATTTACACTTCTGAAAATAATAGTAGAAACTGTAATTGGAGAGTTCTTTGCTTTACTAAAGGAATAAAAGGGAAAAATATTTGTGAAGATCTCTCGATTTTTCATTTCTTTCTTTAAAATATCCTTTCCTGACAAGCACAACAGAAGGATGTCTGCATTGCTTTGGGCAATCCTCTGAATAAACAAGGTCTAGGCTGACCTCTTTGTCAAATATGAAAAAAAAAAAAGAATCCTTAAGAAACGATGGAAATAGAATATGACGTCTCTTCTGTTCTATTCTCTTCTCTCTCTTTCTGCTATGCTATTCTCTAGCTTGTATGTTCTCGTCGCCGGCTCTGTCGTATTCTGTTCGCTTCGCGGTGCTCTTTCTTCTCTCTCTCTCTTTCTCTTCTCTTCTTCTCTTCTCTTCTCTTCTCTCTCTCTCTCTTCTCTCTTTCTCTCTTCTCTTTTTTCTTCCCTTTGCCCTGCCCTTCTCCTATCTCAGAAACAAGATGCTCTTTCTTTACAGCAAGATTTCACCTTGAGAAACTCAAATGCAGGCACAAAGATATTGTAAAGATGAAGCGTTCAATATGGCAGAACGAATTTGATAAGATCTTTTATTTTTTCTTAAATTCCACAGACATTTAAAGACTGTCTCTGGAAGCACACAAACACTTAAGTTTGCACAGCAAATACTGTGACTGTCCTTAGTGAAAGATAGTTACATTTAAAGTTAGTTACATATGCAGCCATGTAAGGGAGGCATTTTAGGGGAATCCATTAGCAATACCTACAGTGGCAAATAAGACCACTTGGTTATGACCCATTCAGGGCAGTGGAACCCTACAGGAACACAGGGCAGAGACCCCCAGGTCAGCACCCAATGATTCAGCTATACTCATTTGCTTGTCCCTGGACCGTTTTGTGCTTCCAGCAGGCTTGGCCTTCAGGAGGACAACTCAGTGTGCTGCAACAGTGCAAACATTTCCCAAATATTAGCCAGCAAACAATGGGAGCTTTCAAGACAGTACCTGCATTAGTGATAATGACTGTAGAGACCATGACTACCACAAAATAATCTATAGTTGGCTGGGCTATTCCATTATTCATATCTACACACATTTATGTACACCTTATAAAGAAAAAAACTGGTAACAATATCTTGAGAACAGAATAGAATAGAATAGAATAGAATAGAATAGAATAGAATAGAATAGAATAGAATAGAATAGAATAGAATAGAATAGAATAGAAATTCCTACTGGAATTAATTTGAGAAGACTTTTGTTCTGAGTCAGTGTTACTGTGATAAGTGCTAAATATGTCCTTTAAAATTATTTAACAGCCCTTTGTTTGATTGAAAATTAAAAACAATAACAAAAATGTCACAGTGTTTAAGTTATATTGACTTTAACTTTGCCCTGTTTTGACAGCTTAAGTTATTTGGGTGAAATGTAATTTACAATGAGACAAAAAAATCCTTTTGAAATCAGTAACTATTTTGAATTTCTTCTTTGGACATGCATTTACCCTTCTTATCAAAACATTTTTGTCAGAGATGACTATACCCTGTCCTACTTATTTGCCACATAAACCTTATTTACATAAATTCAGTTTTATATAACTTGAGAAGAAAATAATCTGAAAATAATACAAGGAAATATATGGTGAAAAAAATACTTTAATGTGAAGATGATAAAGCCAATACACTGATATTTCCATAATCAAAAGCATACGGTAAGACTTTTTTGTGAGTTCAATAAAAGCTTGAGTACGTGATTTTTGCAAACCTCCCTGGAACTTTTTTCACTCAGCACCAGATATGTTAAAATGCATACTAAAGCTTCACTTGCCTGTCCCAGAACTACAAAGTATTCAAATAAATATTCTTCTGTATTTTATTGTAAATATTAATTGTGTTTTAGTTCGTTTCAATAAAACTTAGCACAACAATAATCAACTAAGGAAGAAGAATTTTACTCCAGCAGCATACAAAAACATATGCTGTGTAAAATTATTATTAGAAGTACCTTGTCTGGTAAGAAAAAAAAATAAAAAAGTACAGCAACAATAAGGTGATGGCAATGAAAAGGGGGGATTCTCTTTCTTTAAAGACATGCTGTGGATTGACTCCTGAAAGCCCAAGTTAATATTTACTAACTCCAAGCACATTCAATAGCTTCAGATTTCTTTTCTTTTAGTGGGGCCAAGGCTCCTGTTGTTTGAAGACAGAGCAAAGCTGTGAATAATGCCTAAGAGCAAAACGAAACCAGAAGTAAATGACTTTTTTAATGTGAGACCTTCAACCTCAATTCCAGCTCCCCAGAGGCCGTCTTTGACTCCTTATCAAATCACGCTCTCACAGGTGTCAAGCGGGGATAAAGATTCTTCCACAAAGAAACTGACAAAGAAACTACTGCAGAGAAAGGTGAGCTTACAAGTCTCTCCTGACATTGGTGAAGGGAACTTGAGGCAGTGTCATTTAGAGCAGCCAATTTAAATAAATGTGTTGTAGGAGGTTTAACAGTGACTGCAGATAGCAAGGGCAAGCTACATAGCTGTTAAACCAGTCAGTGAAGGCTACTGCTCAGCTAAAATAGTGCTAAAAGTGAATTAATTTTGCCTGTTATGCAGCATTTTCTGGACTGTTGGAAATGCATTTGTTAGTGTTACTGGACCCTTCTGAAGACTTCTTATGACCCGGTTAGAAAAAGAAAATATTCGTAAAGGGCCATTTTACATGGATAAACTGCTCTTCCTCTCTGTACCATAAAGGAGGCTGGGGAAGAAGGAAAAAAATCAGACTTTTTACTGTCTTAGTGACTGATGCAAGAGCTGCAAGTGTTAGGGTTGCCAGGATTTAAGAAAGAATGTCCCAGGGAAGGAATGAAATTAACCGCTTCCCTGATAGACGCTGAATTTTTATTGACAATTGATTTCTTTTCTGGAGAAAGATTTCCACTCTTTTAATATGTGTTTTGGTTGAATTGAAACTTGTTTGACATCCCTTGTGATACTGCATAATGACCTAAAGGTTTTGCATGAGTTTACAACATATAGAGCTATTTTACAACTAAAAGGTTTATATTTAATACAGCATTACTTTGCCCCATCCCCATACCCTCTCAAAAGTTAGAACTTGCATAGATAAATTTAAAGTTATTTAAACATAGCTAAGTTTAAACTTATGTTAATATAGCATATATTTTATTCATTTATTATGTCTGTTTACATATCCATATCTGTGCTGTTGATTTCATATTTTAGTATTTCTATGTTCACAGGGCCTTCTCATCTGTGGCTTTTGAAAAGCATTCCCTCACTATTTTCCCTCTGACTGATAACATTAGGTGGTTTTGCCCTGTGACCATGAAATACCAACAAGGCATTGGAGATGGGTTTATTTAATGACTACTATACAGAATACAGAAAAAAATTAAAAATGCTAAGTATATGAAGTCCTATTAGGGCAGTGATTAGATATTTCCTTGCTCACCTTCAGTGATTGAAGATATATTAATGGATGCAGCTTTCATAACTTATCAAGATTTATAGTAGATGTCAGCATAATAGGAATATGTCTATGCACACCTTTTTTATCAAAGCAAAAACTTCATACAAATAAAATGCATACCATAAGACTGTAAGTGTAATTGTTTAACAAAATTTTTGTATTCTAAAAGGTGTGTATCATTCTTACATAAATTATCTTTTCCATTGAAAGCTGTTTTTCTGCTACTAATTTAAATGTAATGTCAGCATTTACAGTCACTGAACTTTACTCACTAGAATACAATAGGAAACTCTTAACTAAATCAATGTTCATAATTATGTATTTATCAATTACTCCATCAAATACTTCACATTTCATTATTTACTACTTCCATTAAATTTATCTAGACTAATGTCATAAGGAAATGATATCAGAGGTCTGCAATATTTATCCCAGAGCCTTACCTAGTGATTGAACCTGCAAAGTGATTGTGTGTGAATTAAGACAGACTCTTGCTCCTATTACCTATAAACCAAGCCTGCTTTTCACATCTGCTTCTTCTTAATTAAAAAAAAAGTCTTATGTCCACATATAAGGGTTTTTAATACACACTAAAAAATCCTTAATGAAAAAAAAAAATATACTGCTTTAAATTGGAAAGGTAACACCTCTCTTTTTCATCTTCTTGCAGTAAAAAAATACATACTGAAAGATGATAATTCAAGTGTTTTGACATTAGGTCTGTCAACAAAAGAAAATATCAAAATATATTTTCTAATTTAAACCTCCCCCAAGCTTGGAACACTTGATTTGCTCCTCATAAAGCAAAGATCCACAGATCCACTTCTGTAGAGAGGCCTTTTCTGTTTGTAACAAATTGTCTCTGTAAAGATTTTTCTTAGTTCAGGAACTCCTACATAGCCCAAGATGACATTAAATATAGCACAGCATATGGAAAGTTATTATGCTGTTATTATGAATTTGTCATCATAATTATTGATTTGATATACTATTATATTTGAAATAGGATCAATACAAAAGATTCTTGTTATCCTTGCTAGATCCTTGATATTATTAGTTTATAATTACTTTTCTTCCCTAATCCATCCTGTTGAAATAAATTCCACAAAGACTTTCACTCATCTGAGTGTGTATAAAAGTCTAAGTCCACATTGAAATGTACAAGACAAAACGGATCCTAGAATAAAATATCTGTCTCACTGCTACAGAATAAATCAAAGTTACACCTGGTTCTTCAGGAAATAATAGATTTGACACAATGTTTATTCCAGAGATAAATTAGATTGCTAACACAAATACAAAAGGTTTGTAAGAAATTACAACTGCCTTTTAAATTGGGCTCATATTTAAAGTCATGATGTCAGGAAAATGCAGAAGGTGGAGGAAACATTGCTGTAAGAACAGTCATCAAAAAAAATTTACTCCCATATGTCATTATAAAGCTAGCAGCTGTGTTGATGAAATCACAATTCCTTTTGGTGACATACATATGGAATGCAGAGCTTTGACATTACCCTTCAGTAAAGCTGTGGTCTGATTTTTTTGCATTAGGCAGTTGTAAATTCTATTTGATATTTTATTCCAAAATAAAAATGCTGTGGAGCATAGATCCACAAGAAATTCAGAGTTACATTTGGTGTGAAATATGTTGTGGTGGGCTTGTTCCTGATGTAAAGAAAATTGTCTGAGTCACGAAAATCACAAGACATTCAAGTTGGAAAGGGCAAGAACAGGTTTCTCATCCTCCCTCCTGCTCAAAGCAGGATCAGCTATGAGATCAGATCAGGCTGCTCAGACATTTTTTCAGTTAGATTTTAAAAAACCTCCTAGAATGGAGACTCCAGAGCACCTGTGGACAATCTGCTCCCATGCTTGCCTGTCCCAAGGATAGCTTCATACAGAAGTTTACATCAGAAATTAACTTTCTCGTGTTCTCACAAACTGACTTGAATTTCCTACTAATTAACTATAGGGAATGTTCTTTTACTGCTGTTGTACTCTCCTTGGGGCTTTGCTTTTTGACTGCAATGTCACAACAGCTTTAGGTGTACATTGAGAAAAGAGTTCTGCATCCTTTATACTTCTCCTAGATCTCATGATTTCTTAATCCTTTAAAGAACTCCACTTAGTGATTCTCTAAGTCTGGAAATGTCTCTTTTGCATCACAAGAAGAGAAATTGGAAATTATGAAGGTACCCACTGCACAGGGAATTCCCCTGGATCTAAACCACACAAGTTTTCAGAACTCAGGATCCCAGCCATTGTCACTGACAGACAAGAACAGCATATCCTTTTCCCACAATGTGAGTGAGGAAATGCCCTTGCTGGCTGGCCATGAAGATAACACAGACATTATGATGTAGTCAATTCTTATAATCAAGTTGTATAAATAAAATTATATGGGAGTCTTACTAGACAGCCACAATAATTGTTTCTGACTTAATTAAGCTGTAGATCATTATATGATAAACCCAGTACAAACAATAAGTTGAAAAGCCAGAGATGTTGTTTCTTCCCTCTGAGTGCATATTAAATGTTGAAATACTAAGAAAATTCAAGAGAAAAAAACAAAGAACTGAGAAATTCAGAGAAGACTAAGGAAAAGCTACAGATCAGTTTAATTCAGGTTTTAAATATGGGACATAATATGCATCAAAGCAGAATCAAATAGAGAACAAGTAATTGTGCATACAATATTTCACTGAAAATGTCTTATGTGTGCCTATCTTTATTAGCTACTTCTTGCTACCATTTTATGAAAACAAGGTAAATCAACACCCTTTAAAATTAAGGTGAAGAGCTTATTTGATATCATGAAATAGTATGGGGAAAAATGGATAATAAACAATAGCAAAGAGACTGCAACAGGCTGTACCTATTATGTGGTCTATCATATTTCCTTACCTATTCCACCCGAGACTACAAAAGAAAGACTAATAGAATCTCCCCTTTAAATTAAATTGAGCTAATCAAGACAACTGTAAGAGTGTGCCAGCACTCCCACATGGTAGTAGTCTGGACATTAGGAAAAAAATCCTAATAGATAGATTGACTAGGCATTGGAATGGGCTGTCTGGGGAGGTGGTGGAGCCACCAGCCCTGGAGGTGTTTAAAAGAAGATTGGATGTGACACTCAGTGCCATGATCTAATTGACAAGGTGACATTCATAGGCTGGACTCCATGACCTCAAAGGTCTTTTCCAACCTAGTTTATTCTGTGATTCTGTGACATGAATGTACAAGCAGCAGTGGAAACAGGGTTTTAAAATGTAGATCATACTTCACACTTTCTATTACATGATACACATAATTCACCTTAACCACAGAGCTTGTCAGGGTCTAGATGCACCTATGGGCAGGGTTACCTCTGAGGAGTCTCAGTGCTGGCAGAGGCTGCTGCGCAGACCTCAGGACACTGCTGGCTGTGGCTGCTGGTAGCTCCCATTACCAGCTATCCTATATGGGACTGTGACAACTAGAAAGGATCACCAGCCTGTGCTGGGGTCACCTTTGGCTCCTGTCTTGTCCCCGCCCACGGACCTGCGCTGCTCTCACTTCTCCCTGCCAAAAGTGCAGGTCCAAAATGAGCACGTACTACCAGGAGGACTGGTGTCCTTCCAGGTCACAAGAGGGCAGGGTGTAGAAGTCCCCCTACCCTGAGTGAGTTTTGTACCTCTCATCCTAAGCAACTCTAATAATATGATTTTTAAAAGCAAATAATTTGGTTTCACAGACTACTCAAATAAAAGGTTCTTCTTCCGAGTATCTTCTAAGAACTCATGTTTTTGTTAAATGGAACGTGTAATGCTGAGGTTTTGGACAGTAAAAGCAGTATTTTTGGTACCAAAACCTAAAAGAACCCACTGCAAAAAGCTAGAAGATATCCATTTACAAAACACCTGGATGATGGATGTTTGTCATTCCTCAGCTCCACCCAGCTTGACTTAAACACCTACAAGGTTTGAATTCCCTGATAACAGAACAGTCAAACCTTGACTACATAGCTCTTTCCTAAGACCTGGCACTGTTGCTCTTTTAGTATCACATAGCAGTGGGAAGTTCAGTGCAGAGAGGTCATAAGATGTTTTGTCACACATCTCAGCTGGCTTTGGGGAGACGCCATGGAGAGCCAGCCCATGCAACATTCCCTTCATCGCTGGCATTGCTGGAGCAGCACCCTGTGAGATCAGAGAATGTTTAAAGGACTATAAATATGGCAAGAATTCAGAGAGTAGGCAGGCTTTTGAGGCTGCTTCAGGATACAGATGATCATTTAAATGTTACTGAAAAGGCTTTCAAATTAAAGCAACAGTTGCTTTTTAATTGGAGAATCAAGGAATAGCAGACAAAATTAAATTTGTCTTTCATTTCAGAGTATCTACTGATAAAATGGCAAAACTGCTATTATTAAAGCAGGCATGTAAATAGAAATGTTTTTCATTGATGCTCTATCTTGCTGTTTTGTTGGTAACACCTGCCTCTTTTTAGTCCTTAGCATATCTGTCGATAACTACATGGCACAAAAATGCCATGAAGGCATCTGAACTCTGCAAGCTATCATGGCATTTTGCCTAAGGCTTTGTCTCCCTTTCCTGCAGGGTTAACTTCCTGGAGCCAGCTTACTTGGCTTTAGTGGTCCCAGTACCTGAACCAGGTAGGTCAGAGAGAGCTCTCAGCTGCTTTGTGTAGCAAATATTCCTACTGACAGACAGCAAACTGTCTGTCAGCTGCTGGAAAGCAAGATGCTTGCCAAGTGATTTAATATACACTTAAAAATCAAATTCTTTCTAAATGAAAATATAATTTATTATTAATTTATTTTTACACATGATAAACACAACTGGAGGTTTTTAATTTTATACCAGTTTATTTCCTCCTTTTCAGTATGGTGTGAATTACACCACTGAATGGATTAAATTCAGGGTACTGAATGGGTTCCCTGATGGCTGCATTTTAGAAGCCATTCAACTGTGTTTCATACAGTAAAGAAAACAATACACATTGAGTGCTAAATCATGATATAAAAGCACCTATAAAACTGACTGCTCAGTTTTTTAAATGGCACTTAAATCCTGATTTATTTCCCTGAATGCATCACTTCTGAGAATCAGACTGAGATAGGTGTCTGGCTACAACTGTAGTTCTTTAACTACACACATTTGCATCTTCACTCGCTCAATGAAGTCCCAGTTTCAGTGCTGAAACATCACTCAGCAATCACAAAAAGTTTGGAAAACACTGTTGTTCCTGTTGGATAACAGGAACTAGCCTAAGGAGAGATCTATGAGTAAATAAATATTCCTTCATAACAGCTGAAAATAACCTTTCACTTAGGCTGAGATAAAGCTGAGAGTATATTTCTTAAATGTAAGCCTAAAAAGGGTGTAATAATTGTCCCAAACTAAATACTAAGATGGCTGGAAATTCATAGATGATATACTCAGAGAAACCCTAAAGTTTTGAGCTAGCCATGGTCTATTTCTTTTCTCTGAGCCCTATTGGCCATTTCTGTATTTGGATGTGTATGTTTTGTAAACCAGTTAGTTTCATATAGTCAAAGCTTGCTTTAGTGTAATAAGGTACTTGCATCTTTAAAAGCTCTGCCAATTACTGCATTCTTAACACTACCTAATTTTTCAAGACTCTTTTTCATCTGTTTGTTCTGTGCATTTAAAATGATTTGTCTTACAGCCAAGACTTCCTGTTCAGTATGAGCTGTGGAGGCAGTATGTTTTTTAAGATATGGAGATAATCACTGAGGGCACAAAAAAAAACCAAGGCCTGTTGCTTTCTCTCGAGCTACAAGTGGCTACTGGGGATATTCTCCTCAGAGACACCTTCGGCTCGCAAGCAGTTACTATTAAGCACTCGAGATAGGCCCATGCAAAGCAAAACTCAGTTTACCTCTAGCAGAAAATTCCAGGCGATAGTGAAGAGGAAGAGAGTGTGTTCTGCCGGAGAGTTAAATCCAGAGTTTATTCCACAGTATTACAGTTCCGAATCTCAGTACTGCTCCGAACAGCCCCCCACCGCATGGCCGCAACCCCTTTTAAGCTCACAGGAAGGTCGGGGGGGGGGAACAGGTGAGCTACCAACCAGGTGGGAGGGGGAGGGTCTCAGGGAACAATGACACCTGGACAGGCCAATGACCGCAGGCCTGAGGGGCATCTTTTGAACTTACTGGTAAGGAGACAGGCAAGGAGGAAGTAGTCACAGCTGAGGGGAAGAACCTAGCTTTACACCACAACATCTCCCCCTAGTTTTGTTATAAAGAAGAAAACTGGGTTCGTGGTCAGAAATTTTGCCAAACCATGGTTGGTAAATTGGCTCCTCCTCTGCAGGAGAATCAGTGTTTTCTACTGAGGCTTCTGTGTCATCTATTTGAACACTAAGGGCTTCTAAATGGTACACTTCAGGAACGGGGGGTGAGCTTGAAATCAACTTGAGAACCATGCGTTTGATCAAACTAAAAACAAGGCTAACAACTATAATAACGATAATTAAAATAAACAATACTAAAACCAAAGTTTTCAGAATAGATCTCAGCCAGCCCGAGAGTCCCCAGTCTTTGAACAATCCACTCAGCCAGTCGTCAGTTTCTCTCTTGATGTCGTTCACCATGATTTTCATCTTGTCTATTGTGGCATGGATGTCCTCTGCTTTTGATGACAAGTTAAGGCAGCAGAGGCCTTCAATTCTTCACAGCGATGGTTGTGCAGAAGGAGCAGATAGTCTATGGCTGCCCTATTCTGAATGGTGGCTTGCCTGGTAATTTCCTCATCTGATAAGAGGTCACTCAGGGCAGTAGAAGTGAGATTTGCCTGTTTTGCAACCCAGCATTCCAATCGGCCTAATTCTCCCATGCTTTTTGCTGCCGATATCCATGGCAGGAGGACTGTAATTGCAGTGGCCTTCAGTCTGGACCAGTGAACAATTTCTGAATTACAGTCAGGGTCTAATTGCCTTAGGTCTCTTTTTTGGATAGCCAATGTGTGTGTGTTGTTTTTTCTTTGCCAATGTATTAGGTTTGTTCGATTTGGGGTCAACAGGCTCAGCTTACCAAAGGTACACGGACCTCCGAGCAGACGAGGAGGGAGACCTGCCCATGCTCTGTCTCCACATATTAAAAACACACCTCTTGGGAGTTCACGAGGCTTATAATCACCACTAGATGAGTGCATGACTAGGACTGAATTTTCACACCAGTTTTATCTGTGTAGTGTGGGTTGCTAGGATCAGGATAAGTGTTATGTTTAGTTTCATGATATGGTAAGTGGGAATTGAATTTAAAGTGAACGCAAAAGGTTGCATTCATGGAGCCTAAGAGATGGAACTCTTGTGGCTCCCCTTTTGGCACTGGTAACGTTCTCGCCCACTCCTGCCAAAACAGTAAGGGATTGTCAGCAGGGTAGCGGCCAGGAGAAGGTGCGAGTGAGTTAACTTCATTTAAAGCATTCCACATTTCATTTGGGAACTCTGAGGATTTGAAGGGAACTCCCACCAGGCAAGTTGACAAGGGGTCAGAGGCTGTTGCTGTGGAGAGACAAATGTGATCTTTCCCAAGGGCTTTGGCCAAGGTGGTCCATACGTTCGCTTTGGGCTGAGGGACTATCCAGGAAATCGCTGGAGAAATGATCGCAAGTAGGACGAGGAGCAGGCTCGGTCTCATGGCGTCTCAAGACTGCACACGAACTGTAGGATCTAAACCGGTAAAAGGAAACTTAAAACAAACATGTATCACAAACTATTCCAGATAGGAGGCTTAAATGGAATTTCTTCCAGAGAATGCGCACGGCGTTTTCTCCTCCAGGCAGCATTAGCAACCTGGGGCGCTTCAGTAGATTCTTCTGAGACTTTGGGAACATAGGGCTTTACCCATTTGGAAGGAACCCACTTTAAACCAGAGGGGGTGGACACACAGGCATATCCACGACCCAAGTAACCAATTTGTAAGGTCCCACCGTTTTCCAAGTCTCAGGGTCTTTTACTAAAACCGGAGGCTTTTCTTTCATCAACATGTGACTGCTCCCCCCAAAATGGCGTAGGATGGGCGGATTTAAGCTGTCAAAGGAACAATTCAGAAAATTAATTGTGAACAGTGCCCTGGACAACCGGATGTGGGGAGGTTCTACTTTCAGAACCTGATGTTGCTGATCTAGGACTCTCTTGATATCACGGTGAGTCCTTTCTACTATGGCTTGACCAGTAGGGAGTAGGGGATGCCAGTTTTGTGCCCTACTCCCCATTGTTGCAGGAAGCTTCCAAATTCCTTGGATTTGTAAACAGGTCCATTATCAGTTTTCAGCTCCTTGGGGATGCCCATGAAAGAAAAGGCTTGTAAGAGGTGCTTAATGGCATCGCTAGACGATTCTCCTGTGTGGGCAGAAGCATAGGCCGCTCTAGAAAAGGTATCTACACTAACGTGAACGTATTTCTGCCGTCCAAATGACTGTATATGTGTAACATCCGTTTGCCACAGCTCACAACTGTTCAATCCCCTTGGGTTTGCTCCTGTACTCACTGTAGGGAGTGCATGTTGTTGGCAATTTGGGCATGTGTCTACAATTGCTCTGGCCTGTTCTCGAGTGATACGAAACTGACGAACCAGGCCAGGTGCATTTTGGTGGAAAAGTTGGTGGCTGATTTTTGCCTGTTCAAAAATATTTGGGAGAGTGGCCATCTCTGCAGGCGCAGCGAGAGCATCTGCCCTTCTGTTGCCTTCAGCGATAAACCCTGGCAAATTGGTGTGTGACCTGACATGCATCACATAAAATGGTTGCTCTTGGTGGGTGACTAACTTTACAAGTTTTGAGAGTAATTCGAAAAGTGCGATGTTAGACACCTCTTGCAGTATTGCTTGATCTGCCCTGGATACTACTCCTGCCACAAAAGCAGAATCTGTAATCAAATTGAATGGTTTTGAGCATTTTTCAAAAGCTCTAACAACTGCAGCCAATTCTGCAACTTGAGGTGAACCTTCCACCTCAGCAATGTCTGTCTCCCACTGCTGGGTTTGAGGATCTTTCCAAGTCATAACGGACTTGTGAGACCTCCCAGATGTATCTGTAAAGACAGTCAGAGCCTTTTTTAAAGGTCTCCTACTTAGAGCACTTCTCAATTCAGAGTGAATTGAGCATCTTGTTCGAACATCTTGTGGGCAGGCCTCTGGACAGAAATTTGTCCTGAATAGGAATCCAGAGCAAATTGCAACACTACATTTTCTTGAAACAATTGTTCCAATATTTTCATAGTGTTTTGGCCTGATTTTAACTCAATTGGAATGTAAATGCACCCAAAGTCACATCCTGCTAACTCCCTGATTCTGGTCCTTGCTTTCCGGATCAGTTCTGCTACCAGCTCTTGAGGCTTTGTCATTCTCTGGACCTTTTGTGACTGAGGAAAACCCATTCTATGATCAAGAGAGGGTCCCTCTGGTCTTGGTCCTCTTTTGGTGTATCTTTTGCCTTAAGTGTTTGTTCTTCCTCCCACTGGAAGATGATTCCATGGAGGTATGGCAACTTACCTAAGATGATAAAATTGAATGGCAGGTCAGGTTGACATCGATGTTCTCTCGAGCTACAAGTGGCTACTGGGGATATTTCTCCTCAGAGACACCTTCGGCTCGCAAGCAGTTACTATTAAGCACTCGAGATAGGCCCATGCAAAGCAAAACTCAGTTACCTCTAGCAGAAAAGTCCAGGCGATAGTGAAGAGGAAGAGAGTGTGTTCTGCCGGAGAGTTAAATCCAGAGTTTATTCCACAGTATTACAGTTCCGAATCTCAGTACTGCTCCGAACAGACCCCCACCGCATGGCCGCAACCCCTTTTAAGCTCACAGGAAGGTCGGGGGGGGGGGGGAAACAGGTGAGCTACCAACCAGGTGGGAGGGGGAGGGTCTCAGGGAACAATGACACCTGGACAGGCCAATGACCGCAGGCCTGAGGGGCATCTTTTGAACTTACTGGTAAGGAGACAGGCAAGGAGGAAGTAGTCACAGCTGAGGGGAAGAAACCTAGCTTTACACCCACAACAAAGGCCAAGACAGATTTCAAAAAAACAAAGAAAAGGGGAAAAATTAAAGGATGAATTTTAAATAAAAATATAGACATACATGTATATTTAATTCATTCATATTGGAAAGACACAGTCTGTTATGCTTAAAAATTCATACCAAAATTAGATCTTGATTCCATTTTTTTTTCTTTGAGAAATCTACCCTGGTGATTGGAACTTGCTGCTGAGCCCTGCTCTTATCAATGGATCTTGAACTGCATACATGGATTGCATTTCTTTGGTACCAGTCATGGAGTCCTGCTGCTGCAAACATGCACAAGCACACAAGTGTTTGACACATGAACACAGTTTGGCTTGTGATCATGCCATCTGTAGTTCAAAGTTAATACCTTTTTATTTTGAAGCTCATAATGCATGATGGAACTGAGCATCATTTTGTCTCCGATATCCTAGTATGAGCTTCATACTAGGAATCATTGAAAGCTGAGCTAGTTTCATCAGGTACAGACTGTCTTCAAATCTCTCCAGTCTGAAGCTCAGAAACCAGACCTCACAGAAAGTTATAACAAGCTTTCTTGCATTCTCTTCCTGCCTCCTTTTGAGCTCTGCTCTTTTTTTTTCCCCTTCATCCATGGTACTCTCCTGTATCCAGCCACCTTTGTCTGCTACACAGCTTATTTGACCTTGCTTTTGCTCCCTTGTAAATGAATATTAAACTGCACCTGAAGCTCAGGACACTTTCTGGGTGACAAAGTTTTTAGCCTTTCTAGTTATAAAAGAGTTAACAGCTCTATTAAAATAACAAAAGTTTTAGTGAGCTGAAAACCTATAGTTCCTAAATATGAGAAATTCCTGAAAAGAGACCATTTTAACCACACAATACTATTTCTTAATAGAGAGTAGGCTACAAAACTGTGTCTGTGGGCTGGGCCAATTGATTGAAGCTGAGAGATCAGATATACTCTTTAAAGATTTCCTTCTCCAGTGTATCTAAGAGGAGCTACTTGAAAGGATGAACTGAACTCTCACCTGTTTTGAACTATTTTGACTGAAATCTCTCTCTTGGTTTACATAAAGCAAGTATAACACTTTATTCCTAGCTGCAGTGGCACAGCATTAGTTACCTGCTCTTTTGATGTAATTTTGTCAAAATTCTTAAATTGCAAAAGTCATCTGATGTTCTAAAGGGCAATGTTGAAAGTTAGGTGAATTTAAAAAAACCCAAAACGCTCCAAAACAAACTAAAAATAACCACATCTCTGGTTCTTTTCTCCTTCATTCAAATGAACACAAAACCATAAAGACCTACTGCTGTTGCTACTGGCAAATATCTAGATAATCAGTTGTCAAGAAGAGCTCTGCCACACATTCACTTTTCTGACAACTGCAGAGCAAAATTGCTTAGCCCACAATTTAAAAAAAATTGACAAGGGCTTTTGTACTTCAGTACAAAAGAAAGCAACACATTCCAGTGCTGTACTGAATAGTAACCTGACCATAATCCTACTAATGGAGTCAGCGAACATGAGGATTGCTGACAGAGAACAACAGAAAGAATTTTTTTTCCCAAGGCATTAATAAAGTCAGAATGTAGTCTTCAACCCTACAATAAAATGCTTTCAGGATCATGAGTGTTCTTAAACCTAAGCAGAGTTTTCACTGATAATCACTGTGTGTATTATTTCAATGTGCTTCTGCATTAAAACACTGGTACACATTGCTGCACAGAGCCACAGATGTATAGTGGCTGTTAAGCAAAACACCAGAAGAGGAAAACCTGAACACTGCACTATGTATCACCTATCTGATCTTTGTCAAAAGAGTCACAATGAGTCCTTCAGAGGCAAGACTTCAACTGCCTTCAATTCCTAATGATGCATTCAAGTCTTGGATTTCTGTACACAGGCTTGAGCTAGAGGGTAGTGGGTAATCTGGCAGAATCAGTAAATTGAGACTCCAGGAGCTAAGAGAGTTTGAGATGCTCTCTACTACAGCTAACCCTGTGACAACCATGAGCTTTATAATGCTCCAGATGTTTGCACATGTCCAAAGCTTGACAAAGTGTTTCAAAAAAGCAGACACTGAGAACTTAGAGATATTCTGTTTCCATGAATTTTGGGAGAACTTTTTCATCTGTAAAATAATAAAAGATGGTGGACAAAAAACATATGGCCTAAATACAAGGCATAAAAGGATATAGCCCAATGTTTATGAAACAAATCAAGCTAGTAGAAGCAATGTATAAGAAATTAGTTAAAATTTTGTTAATAAATCATAAACAAGCTTTAATAAATAAGAATAGGGTTTTTAATGTCTGGCAAACCAGAAAGAGAAACACAGCCTATCCTGATAGTCCCACATTTTAAACTATGCATGCTATGATTATAATAATAAACAACAGATACTGTGTCTGTACATAGGAAAACAAAGAATGGCTCTTTTTTAGGAACTCTCTGTAGGAAGAACATACAATTTATTCAACAAGCGAGCTGGAATAACCTCTTGTATTCTTTCCAAGGACTATAGTCTAGTATTGAGCAGAAGGAATGTTTTTGTTCTTTCCTTGTGCTTTTTCTTTTCTGTCTATCCTCCTCTTCTTTCTGGCATAGCATGGATTTTTTTCTGTTCTTGCACCTGGTCTGACAAACAGTACCCCCACTATTTGAACATGTTCTAATGCACAGCACTTTTTTTCAGACAGCTGCAAGGGCTGTGGTCTCTGACCAAGGCAAGTCTCTGACCTCCCACTAAAGAACATAGGCAATCAGACAGCACGTGGCACTCCAAGTAACAATTTCTTCTAATGTCCATGATGAAAAACTGTACAGCAATCCTAGTCCAGCCATCTAGTCCTGAAATTCCCCTATCAACTCATGACTTCATAATAAGTATGAGGTAGCTACTGAATTAATTTGCCAAAATGTATGATGTTTCCTTTCTTTTTTTCAGAAAACCTGAAACTGTTAGTGGAAGAAATAAATGAAGTTGAGCCAAAGTGTGTTAAATGCTAGATGGCTTCTGAAGATGAAAAAATGTTAGTTTGCCAACAGGAAAGATATCCTTAGAGTAAGTTTCATTGTAACAAATACTTTTCATGTTCTACAGAGCATGTACACTGCCAAAGAAGGAAAACATGGGATAAACATTTTTGCATTTTGGGCCTGAATGTCTCTGTGTACTGTGACAACTGCTATTCATCTTACAGAAAGGTTCAGCAAGGAAAACAACTGCTCAGAATAGAAAAGGTAGAAAAAAGTGAAATTTCCAAATTAATACACGATCCAAAGCGCATGTTGTGTAAAGCTTGATTTTAACTGAATACAACTTTTTTTTGCATTTAATATTTCCTACCACACAAAAATTCTCATTTTAGTGATTTTACTTCTTTGTGGAATTCTTTTCAAAGCTCTTTTTTCCCAGCTACTGTTAGTTTTGATGATTCAGATTTACAAAGTATTGAAAGGCAATGTAAACTTTTAATAAACAATCTGCAATGGAACTTGGAAAGTTCAGAAACTCATATGAAAATATAGGAGGTTTTGCTGAAAGCAAACATATCATAAAGTAAAGAAATGTTTCTTTGATAGTGTGTTTTACACTTCAATTGTTATGATGTAAATGCAAGTATAAGACAATTTAAATCCAGTGTGAAGGGAATGAATACTTGTTCATAAATGAAATGTAAATTATTTTGAAATGTATTTTCATAGGAAACAGATAGAATCTGAGGAGCAGTAAGTCACAAAACATACATTATGCTATTTCCTTCTCTTCAGCAAACACAGGAAAGGTGATCATCTGCTGACACAAACTGAGAGCAGCATTCTTGCATTTTCAGATCGTAATTATAGCCCTTAAATGCTAGAGATCTTAAGAAGGTTGCAAATAATTTATGGGTTTTCTTGGATGCATTTTTCAAAAGAATATACTTTTATTAATGTTATTTTATTTTTAAAGTATATTTGTTGCAGATAACAAAACTTCTAAACAAAGGGCACATCTACCCAAAATACCAAGTTGGATCAGATATATGTTTAAATTGTCAGTTCCTTAGTATCCTTCAGAAATCAAACTACATAAGGAGGCTGTTTGGACCTTAAATTACTCCAGTTACTTTAGAGAAGTAAAGTGTTATGAAGACATTACTGTCACCACATATTTGTGCCATAAATTAATCCTAGATTTATCACAAAAGGCATCTTTGCAGCATTTTGTAACATGTTGAAAATAAAGCTACTTTGGATCACCATAAAGGGAACATTCCACAGATAAGGTAACTTACTGCAAGTAGTAATCAATGAATGGAGAAGGAGAGGAGCTTCATCAAACATCCAGCTTAACCCACATCTGATTGAATAAGTAAAGAGAGGAAATCTTTAATGTGAGAAGAGTGATGTAGGGTCTTAAATTTAGGGGTAATTTTTTCAGAGCTTGAATTTCAGAAACCATGTCAAAAAAAAAGTTAAAAGTTGCTACTGCTTTCTGGGACTAAATATTGTGCTTGATCCATTAGTCAAATACACTTTTGCACAAAAGGATGATTCTAACAATTAACAAAAATAGCTCATGGTACCCAAGATTTTAGCTGTGATTTAGAAAATCTTACAAATTCTCTTTTTTTTTTTTTTCTGAGAGAAGTTCAAATTTGAATCAAATTATCCTTTAAAGAAATATGGGAGGATTAGAGCCCCTGTTTCAAAAGCGAAGCTTCACAAATTCAGGTCTTGAGAACATGCTGGCATTCTGACAGAATCAAGTCTGTACATTTGTCCCTTCTCTGCCTGAACAGACTATTGTACTTAATTAAACTATTTATTCATTATGAAATACATAGTTTAAACAATGTATCAAGTTATGGTTTCTGTATCACGTGCTTTCCTGCTGTAAAAATGGACTGATGCACTGAGGGAAAGTAATGGAGAGAAAGAAGTTGGGAAGAATGTTTGATGGCAAAAGTCTTGATTGGTAATGGCCTATGAATGCTCTTCTATTACTGAAGGATGATGTGGCACTTAAAGTATGTTGATGTGATATAAGAAAATTGGAAAGAACAGAGAAAAGACTCTTCTAGATGGTTCCCTCAGTCTGCTAAAACTGGAAGACTCCAGAGTGACATTGCCAAATATCTGTATCAAGATTTTTAGGTGGGTCTCTAACTTATATTAACACTGCACATCTACCTGATAATTCTGCAGAGAGGTACATGTTTTGCAAGGTTACTACTATATTCTTCTGTCACCAAGCCACTTGGGATATTGCTTTCTCAGAAAAAACTACAGTGGCTATTTTTTCAGATCTTTAGTGTGTGGAACCACTGGCTGTGATATGCTTCTTCCTTCTTTTGCCTTACCCCAGCAATTTTAAGAAGTCAGATACACACTGGTGTCACTGGGGGCTCTGGGAGTTGGACAGCCCTAGAAAACCAGATTTCATGCTATCCATCTTCAGAATAATGGAATTTCCTGATATGCAGGTAACAACTTAGCAGCACAAAAATAGTATTGCTTCAGATTTTCAGATGTTCTACTGCTGGCAAATTTTGGCTCTTGACATTGCAAGATACAATCACTGACTTGCCAACATAGCTGTGCTTAACATCTTAGAATGAAAATGTGTGGTACTTTTTGTAAATTTACTACTTGCATGTAGCATTGGAAGGAATACATATTTTGAGTGGCTTCTACAGTTTAGCCCAGAAACATTTTTTCTATAATGCCAGATGCTGATGATATGCACACACAAATGTGAATTACACTCAAATGCAGTTTGGATGGTGGTTTTATGCTACAGAAGTAACATACAGGACAAATAACAATTTCTTGTAAAAAAATATTAACATACAATGTATGTGAAAAATAAAGGTAGAAGAAATAAGAACTCTGATTTACAACCAAACAGAGCTGAAAAGAAATTCTGGTACAGTACATGCAACTACAGAGTAATGAATAATCAGCTCAAAAAAATTCTGAATTAATTAGCTTTTGTCCTTCAGTCTGCATTTGTCACTGAGTATTCCTCTTTGTTATTTGTTCCTGACCTCTAATAGGCTGCCTGCTTTTCACATAAAACAAATGTCTACTTATGGATTTCTAATACATTAAGCAAAGTGAAGTAATTATCTCCTGTGGTACATGCCCCACCAAAATCAGTCTGACAGTACATTTGGTTTGGTCTAGATACACAACACAGCAGAAAAATAGGAAATCGAGATAATTGCTAATATATATTTTGACTAAACTGAGCTAAACACATTGTAATTAAATCTATAGATTTTCATTTTAAAAAACCCCAAAAATCCCACCTTTCTAAGCTATGTGGCTTCTATTTATGAGATACTGAAATATAGATCCTGTAAATAAGGAAAACCAAAATCAAGTGTAATTCAGCTTTTACATAAAAATATTAGCTAAATTCAGTTTTAAATGATGAAAGGAAAGAGAAAAGTTGCTGGTCTATCATAAATATTACCATACTACTTAACTTACTGAACAATGCCATTCTAAATAATTAAAGGATTTTCAGACTCTTGGCACTGTAGAATAGCTATTTCTGCAGTAAACTATAGAAACCACCCACAAGCAAAGGATGTACTATTTTAGAGTATTATGAAACAAAATTACTCTATCTTGTACCTGTTGTACTTTAGAAAAAATTAAGGGTGGCAGGTATAATAGCAACAAACTACTTTAGAAGTTGGAGTACACAACAAGAGATGGATTCTTTACACAGTCAATAGGCAGGTATATTTATATCAGAGACTCAATTTCTCATATGTAAGTAGGTCAATATTGCCTTTTCAAAACAGTTACAGATTACACAGTCAAATACCACAATATTGTCAGAGGATTATACTACAATCACCACAGCATCACAGTAAAGTGTGATAAAACAGCTCTGATATCTATTACTGAAAAATACAATGAAGGCTGTGAATAGCAATTATTATCATTAGCATCTCCAGAATGAAAATTTGGCTAAGCTTTTAAGTTGGACAATTTCTGCTATGAACTCCTAGAGGTGAGCACAGCTGCTCTTCAGCTTCATGGGAAACTAAACATAATTGAAAGCACAGGGTGCCCTCAATACCATAGGGGGCATTGGTTGCTTCTGATTCAGTGAAAGAATTTTATTCCTTAGCCAATGAAATTCTCCAGTTTCTTTGCCTTCTTATTGGTCATTTAGACTGTGGTTTGTAGCTCATGACAGAGACTTTGACATTTTAATAATGTCTCTTGATATCTTGTTATCTCTGGCTTTATCTGTTCTTCCCAACTCACTCTTTATTCCCACCATCTTCATTCTATCTACTCTGACTTGATCATCTCATACTGTATCAGGCCATTTCACCATGCTAGCTTCATAGCAAATCATATTCAGATTCAGATTCACTAGTCAGATCATATTAATAAGTAGGAAAAACAGCAGGATGAAGCAAATATTGACCTGGCCAAAGATAATAGGAAGGAATGTACAACTGCTGGTGGGAGAGAAAGAAGAAACAGGACATAGATTAGCTTGGGCTACTGTGGAACACCAACCACATACAAAGAAGCTAAGCCTTCCTATGTTAGTCTTCAAAGATTTTGTATATTCTGCTGAATAAAAAATTGCAAGTATTTCCAAGAAGTATACATTATTTAAAACTAATTCCTTAATTAACTGTAGATTTTAATACAAATATTCCAATGCAAAACCACAATTCATATCTTGTTTTAAGGATGCCAGTGAGCTTAAGAAAGAATACATAGGTTCAGACTTAAAGTAATAATTTTTGTCACCAAAAATAAATTGTCAGAACATGTACAAATATGTGTTACACTTTGCCTTTACCCAAACTAGGAGCACTCTAAATGTCCACAGAGCTACATTCACTGTCCATCTTCAAATCCCCATTTAAAATCCTTTTCCATTATGATAAAAACACATGAAAACCTCATATACACAACTACTAGATGGCTGTTTTCCTGACTGCTGTTTTCATACTGATGAAAACATACTTGTTTCATACCAGTTTGCTGCTCTCTTGTGCTTCCCCTGTCCAGGTTTTCTCTTCCCTTGTTAATGGCAGAGTTGCCCTCTAGATTGTGAGGTGCTTTGAGTAAGGACTGTTCCTCTGTAGCATGCTTTTACTGTGAGGATAAAGGAGTTCAGGGATCTGCAAAACTCTACAGAGGAGACCACTTGACTTCATGGGACATAAGGCCTGAATACAGCACTTCTTTCCCTATGATTGAAACATTCTGCTGGAAGGAGTCAATCAGCATGAAGAAGGATCTCTAGCCACTGATGACATCAGATAATTTGTTACTATTAATCAACTCATCTTTGTTCTGATTCTGTTCCTTCCAGCTTTTTTCTGTTTTGTCTCATACTATATCTCAGTTACAGGCATGGCTTTTTCCTATTTCCTGCTCTACCTTCTCTTTCACTCATTCTTCTCTATGGATTTTTCATTTTTTTAATGAAATATTCCCTAAAAATATTTCAGTTCTTTGTAAAGCCTTGCATCTTTGGCTTTATGGGCAATGTAGATCTCCCCTGCAAAGAAGCAAATACTTATTTATGGGGCGCTAAAAAGTGCAGTGACAGAAGCAGAAGGAATTTTTATAGTCTTGGTGAGGCTAGCTCTTGAATATATGTATTGATCCTGTGTCTTGCTAAAAGAAAAAGGGTGAACAACTGAGAAAGGTATAGCAAAGAATCACGAGGTCTGAGAAAACACCACACAGTTGTGAGTGTTCCAAAGTACAACACTTCCAAAGTGTTTCAGCTATTTAGAAAGAAGACTGAAAAGTAACCTGTACAAAAGTAACCATAGGAAAATATCTTCATGGGAATAAAATACTATCTACTAAAATTTTCTTTGATCTTATGAAGAGGTATATCACTAAAACAAAATGCTGAGCACCAAAATCAAATTCAAATGCAAATTGAAAGCTCAATTGAGATTAGACATGCAATTTCAACAATAAGAACATCTGGCTATTAGAAGAAATGCAAACCAAAAAGGGCTTCAAATAAGGTGTGGTTGCTTTTGTGGAAGTCAAAATTCAGTCAATCTTTGAGCTCTCCTTTTTTTCAATAAGAGGCACATTTTATTCAAATATAATTAACTCTTCTGAAGCCTCAAAACCTCCGTTCAAGTCTGTGGCAAAGCAGAAAGATTACTCACCTCTTACTGCTTTGTTACTATGGAACTTACTAGGCATTGATGCTTTAGGAAGTTTGCTGCTTGCTAAGGTTTTGGGGACCTGATCACTATCAAAAATAGGCTCCTTTCATCTCACTGAATATAATAACTACAAATTTTGTGATGCAATTCAAGAAAACTTAGAAATACAAGTCTAGGTTATTTCAGGACATTTGGTGCATCCCTCCCACAGGAAAAAAATGCAGATTGCCACTGCATTAATGAAACAAACAGAGTTAGAGCATGGCCAAGCACTGCTCCAGTACTTCCCATATTGTTTAATTATTAGCAGGCTTCCAAGCACAAATGCTGAGCCTCTAGAGAACAGGCTCAGGATATTTTATTTGCTAATAGAGACATAGCCATAGAATCTAAGGCTATAAATACATGACAATTTCCTCCTCTAAGAACTGGATTTAAATATCTCTTTAATAAATCTATCCAGTTCTATCTTAAAGGCCATTGTAGAATCCTGAATATGATACATAAATTGTTCCAGGGCATAATAACTACAGTGGCAGTTGGAACTTTAAGTTGAGTTTGAAGCTAGCAACTTTTAGTCTTTGGCAACTGTATTACCCTCTATTGGCAAAATTAAGAGCTATCATGAGCTTATATAATTTTTTTGTCATGAGTAGCTGTCTATGAAATGACTAAGTTCTTCCTCAGTAGCTCCTGTAGTGTATAAAGGACTAAACTGAAAACTGCAAATTTCATGTTTCAGGACATCTTTTTTCTGATTCTTTGAAATCTCGCCAATATTTCCTGTTCTCCTTGAAGTGTGAATATCAGCTTTAAACACAGCACTATCACAATAATTTTAATGAGATGTGCACAGACACGTTCTATTTCTACTTGATAGTCCTTCTCCTATAAACATTGTATTATCCCATTTGACCATACACAGCACCAAGAATTCCTGTTGAGGCAGTGATCTTCAATGACCTTTGTTTCCAAGTTTACTACACTGCACCTACCTATAGTAAAACAAATCAATTTCTCTACTACATGGGGATTAAGGGAACTTTTGATTTGTTTTAATTTTTTCATAGTCAACATTTTTGTAACATTATTTGTGTGATCAACCACACCATACATGAACACAAATCCAGAATATATTTCCATTTGAGAGATCCCTTCTCTTGGGGCCATTGGTATCTTCCCAGAAATGAGTGCATTTTGATATCTGCTTCTGAGGCTCCCCCTAATACACCTAGTATACTGATTAATTCCATGTATTACACTTCAGTGTCATACATTGTCAAAACAAATCAATTGAAAGTTCCATGTAAACCACGTCAATACACATCATTAAATGGCCTGCTATAACAGTCTTATATTAATTGGTAGAGTACACCTCTTCTGTTTACTCTACTTTTCATTTGTCAAAACCATCTTTCAATGGAATAATAGAATAAAGTAATTTGTATTATTTTGGATATGCTAGTGGCAAATCTGTAGTAACAGGTGCATTAAAAATGTGGTTAAGATTAATTCTGTTGATGTTCAGTAGGTTAAAAAAATATACACACATATTCTTCTCTAACTCAAATTAATTATTTAATATTTGTGAATGTTTTCTGTGATTCAGTGAAAATATTCAAAGTTAGAAGTTTTTTTATAGGACTGATTAAAATACCACAGAACAAAACTGTGGCTGGCCTAATATGCTACCTTGGGTTTCTCTAGCTTCAAGTACTGAAAACTTCATAAATATGTTATTTACAATATATGTGAATATCAATTAAAATATTTGAGACAAGCTGTGATTAATTAGCAACATGAAGTGTTTCTATACCCTTTATCCATATTTTTCCCTACTTATCTTAAAACTTTTGAGAAAACAAAAAATGTACAGAATTATCTTGCATTTATGGGCAAATACATGCTCTTCCCTTACTCCCATGTGTCACCTATTCCAGCCCCCTTTGCTACTTCTCAGATGTTTCACTTGCCCTCTGTCTGGTCCCTGATGCTCTAAAGTGCTGTATGATAGTAGATGTGTATATACAGGGAGATACATATACACACAGGCATCCTAAAACACACCCATGCATGTATATACTTGCCATCACAAGAAAGACTTTTCTATACATTTGGATTGTTTACTTGAACTAATGTGGGCAAATATATTACAGGTTAATGATTTCTAAACTGGTGAATGCATCATAGTCATGATGCTCTGGGTTTTTAATGTTTGTATTTAGAGCTTGGTAGCAGCAACCTTAACACATATCAGCATGTCTTATGTAGTTGTAGCAACCACAGCAAAACTAGAATTAAAATTTGGTCATTGGCTATGTCTTTTGCTTAACATTTGTGGTTAAATTCAAAGGATGGAGAGAAGGCTTTATTTTACAGGGGCCAAAGTTCAATAGGAATATAATAAAACTCTGCCAAAGCAAAATTTTCACAATGAAACTTCTAGTAAAATTTCACTTCTTTAATTAATGTTCTAACATAACAAAGTAATGTTGGAAAACTAATCTCCCATAATATTGAAGAATTATCAAAATACATTGGATTAGTTATATTTTAATTTCAATCAAGATTATATGATCTATTTGATGCTGATTTAAGAATACACACTCAAAACATTTGATACCTAAATCAATAATGAAGAACATGTGATTCCCTGCACTTCTATTCCTAGTGATTCATTTGTAAAACATGTAGAAAGAAAATTAGGAGAATGTGTTGTCACATACCATGTACTTTGAATGGAATGAAGTTTTTATTTGATATTACAGCATTCTTTTCAGTGAAAGGTTTTGCTGAAATTTCTTGAGTGGCCAGGCAGCCCTGAAGGTATATCAGCTAAAACTAAGTTTTTAAACCTGTAATTCCACATGTAGAACTGGTTTATCAGCTCTCAGAACTGAATCAAAACAACTCAGTTTCTCTATTATTTTTTTTTCTTAGTAGTATAATTTTGTGGCTTAGTTCTTGTGTTTGTAACTTCTTTTGCCATTGAAAAAACTCTGCAGAAAGCAAGCTACTTAAGGAAGCTTCAAAATATATTTCTCAGCCTCTAATACATCATTTTCACATATATGTACTCTTCAATTGTTTGTCATGTTAACGTGTCAGAAAATGCCTTATAGCAGAACATCGTAAATACATTCTCTACTCACATTTCCTTCACATGAAGGAAATCACACAAAAAAATCTGTACAACACCCAGACATTTCTGTTGTTTCAATAACAAAGAAAATAAATAAATAAATTAATACAATAATTGCAATAATATCCTAACAATAGCAAACATCACCTGATTGCATCACGAACAAGATTTGGTGCAGAGAAGTGTGAAGAGGTGTCACTGAAGTCAATAGCAAAACCTTTGTTAATTTCAATATTCAAGAGTTCAAATTGAGAGTTTAAGAGTAAAAAGGTATGTATAATTAAAGCTGAAACTAGACAAGTTGATTTTTCAAGGAAATGAAAGGAACTGCTCTCCAAAGCTGAAAAAGAAAACGAGTTTTTTTAAATTTCTTTTCATATACTGTCAAGTACAGGTTCTCACAGCATTGCATTTATTCTTTCTCTATATGGTTTCTGAAAGCCTGTGAAACTGGTATCTTCAAAACTCTGTGTGTTAAGGTAAGCCTGAAGAGGACATGTTCAGAATCTTGCAAATGAGATGACTAATACACATGAAACCATCGGACTCAATATCCTGAGGCATGAGCACACTGTCACCACTGACTGGTGACTCAGAAGTGCAAATGCTTCCTTCAGTCTAAAAAACATTAATGTGGGAGAAAGACAGATGTTACTAAGGAATACAGGACTTAGTCTATGAGGATGAAAATTATTTTCTATTCCTGCATGTAATCATCAGTATAGGGAAAAAAAAAAAGGCATAATTGCTTCTGATTAAGTAAATTTCTGTGTTTGTTACTCCTCCTATTGTATGTGATTTGTATTGCTATATTGTAAACTATCCTCTCCATGCTTTTACAGAGCTAAAAGCTGAACCAGCCCATTTTCCATTAGCTGTTTGGATATGGATAGTATTTACCTAGAGACTGAAGCAATGAAGCTCTTTTACAACTAGAAGGTAGTTTAACTAAACATGCTTTTTTTTTTTTTTTTTTGGTACCTTGCCTACATTGCTTTAAATTGTCTAATCTGATACTTATCTTCAGTTTTTCATCACTTAGATTTATTTTCTCCAACATGAACAAAGCATGTTTGATCTCCAGGGGCCATTATTACAACTGCTAAATAAAGGAGCACAAGGTCATTGTGTAATGCTATTTCAGATCAAAACACACTTTGGCCAATATGTCTCTTCCTTTGATATATGATGCACATTTCCAATTTTTACCACGTTTATGAAGCTTAGTGTCTATTTGTATCTGTGTTCAAAGAAAACTGCTGACTGAGATCTACCAGGAGTTTATCTTGTTGCCAATGATTTTATCTTCCTCCTGCCTTTTTCACAATTAGTACTGCATATTTTGAGATTAAATCTGTCTGGAATATGCTTTATTCTATTGAACAATCTACAAACAACAGTGAACAGCAGCATGGTACTGTCACCACTTGGAATGTAGTAGGCTGATAATTTTCCTCATAGAAGGCTCACAGAGATGCAGAAGAAACATGACATTTTCTTGAAATAAGTCAGTATAAAGATCTGAAAGGTAGATTTTAAGGTTATTGCTGAAGGGCAGATTGGCCACATGCAAGGACTGTTTATACAAACTGTGTGCAAAACTGCACATATTAGAGTGTTTCTTGGGAAGAAGAAATATTTCATGGTCATACTAATTAACAATCTTTATGAAATACAGTGAATGGGAAATATCTGAACCTTTAATCAGGGTAGAACAACAAATACATTTTCATAAATTTCTGAAGTGAACTTGTAGTTTTAGTATCTGAAAATATAATTTCCTTCAATTTTATCAGGCACTTCAATAAAAGAGGTCTTTCTCTGCAAACAGTGCCTATCATAATTTCTTGCATTTTCTCTCAAGTCTAATTAAAAAAAAGTCACTTTGACAGCTCATTCCACCAGATGGAACTGTTCATAATTCATTTGTAAATGTTCTTATTCAGACATTAGCACATATATTATAGACAGCATGCACAGTATATATATGCTGAGTCCACACCAAGATAAAAATAACAGAGCTACTAACCACCCTAAACTTTTTCTAACTTAAGAAAAGAGGGAAAACAAAATTTTAGTGATAAATTTATTTAGAGTAGAATAATCAATGTGTCCTGTTTGGTTAACTGTTTATTTTTTTCTCCTCAGAAGACTGACTACTCCTTAGTGTCCAAGATTTTGTTTCCTAAATGCTTCAAAGTTGAATGTTCTTTAAGAAGGTATTGCATGAAAAATAAGCATTGGTAATAGAAATGTTGGAACAGGAAATAATTAATAATGCCATGAAAAGCAAAGAGTATTTCTTAACAATCAACATGCATACATTCTTCCTGTGATACGCAGCATCTTTCTGACTCTTTTCTGTTTTTCTATGGAAAATTGCATCTTTACTATGAAATTATTCAGCAGAGTTTACACAAGCAAAGTGTTGAGATTAAAAGCCAAATGCTTAATGAAGATTAAGTGAAAAATAATATTTAACTTATTATATCTAGCTAATTGATAAAGGAGATTTCTTGCACGATTAACAGGGTAGGTGAGAAAAGAATCTCCACCATGAAATGGGATAGTCCTACCAGCTCATGCTGGGACTCTGTGGGTAGGATGACAAAAATAAATTCTCTCAAGCAGACTCATCCTCTGTTCTCTGTGGATAGACCTTATGCTGAAGGTGGACCTCCTGAGTGAGGGAGCTTCAAATCACTTTTTAGCAGGTTTTTTGCCAGAGGCATGAAAGCTCTGCTTGGAAAACGTAGAGAATCAAGACATTTTGATCTGAAATCTTTTTCTTTCAAAGTGTTTCTTAACAAATAGTAACAAATTCAGGAAAAATGCAGACATCAAATTATTGTGATTTCATTGGTAATAATTGCACGTAACAAGTCTCAAATACACACTAGCTTGTTTGAGAAAGTGACTTGAAAGATGCAATTTGCAACATGTGCATTGAAACAATATAGCCTTTGATTCCCCAGAACACTTATGGAGATGGGGTATACAATGGCAGTCAGTAATGTTCAACTAGAAGCTAAGACTTATATCTCCTAAAGGTTTTAGATACATTCCTTGGGAAATGATTGCATTTTTCTGAATGTTTTCCTGCATGTTATTCATATTTTAAAGTGTTACAAAAATAAAAAGTATATATGTTATACAGTATCTATAATAATGCATAAAATAAATAATGGCGTATATTATAGCATAATATTGAAAAATATAAAATTATTAAGTGTCTCTTTTAAAATACACTAATATCTTACTTAAATGTTGTTAATATCTAGTATTCAGAATTCATCTTGTTAAAATCTATTCACTAAAGAAACAACACTTTTTAGTATCACTGTATTTGTATGAAGCTGTGAATGACAGCATGATGAACAAGCTCCAACTCTCAAAGATGGAACAAAGCTCAAGGAGTGAATGTAAGTGAATCAAATATCAATGGCTGTCAGCTTTTGTAGATCACTCTATTTAGGTTCTTATTGCTATAAGATGACTGTGTCTAACTTGAAAAGGAATATTCCACATTGAGATGCTTGTAAATGTATCCCCAACCAGCACAGATGGCATAAAATGCTTAATGTTGTTTTCACACGACATGTCACGCTGTGGGAAGATATGGCTGGAATAAATACATTTTATTTTGACTTCTGATATTTTTCCATATTATTTAATTATTTGGAGAATAGTTTACAAGAGAACTTCAGTATGAGGGGGCTTTATTATATGCTCACAAGTGACTTCAATACTTCGTCAAAAATAAAAATATATTTGTATGACCTGTAAATATGATAGCATTTAGGTGGCACTTGATTTAGCTTTTGTATTTTTCCCAAAGGAACAGGTGATTATAAGCTTACTTTCTCCTTCATCTACATATTCTGAACAGTCTACATAATTAGCAATTATTCAGATATCAATGGATAAATTCAGAAACTTTTTCTTTCATTACCAGAGAAAGTAAAGATTGATTCTACCCTATTTTCATTTTGTCTTTTGACAACAGAAGAAAGAAACTAACAATAGTTACATGCAGAAGTGGAAAGAAAAAAGGACAGATTCTGTGTCAGCTCTGTGCAGATGCAGAATCAAGTACAATAACCTTTTACATGCAGCAGTCAAGAAATAGCACTGCACAGATACTTTTTTTTCCTACTGCAGAACAAAGAGCCTGAGTTCATGCATCACTGAATGTGAGACAGCAGCTTCCCATCAGGGACTGGCTCTTGGGGAACCCACAGGCAAAACAATGCAAACTGTAATTAGAATACTTTTCTCTCCCATTCTGGGAATAAACAATCTTTTCATTGTTCATGTTTACACAAATAACAAAATGCTCAGCTGCATTTTAGTAACTAAAGATGATACAGTAGCAGTCTTGTTATAAATAATATATATGCCAATGCAATTTAGGGTTTCTAATTAATGTAGAAATTCTTTAAGCACTTTCAGCCTGTTGGATTGTTCAAGCATGCATTTTCTGCATATTATAAAACTTAGATTCTGTGTTGTCTTTTCTGCTTAAATATTTTCAATTAAATTACGTTAAGTATGCCCACTTTTAAAAGTGGTCATACTTTTAACTTCCTTTTCAAAGCTTTCTAACTTTATATTAGCTAATATGCAGGAGAAGTAGTAAAAAAAAAAAAAAATCTGCTTGTCTGACCTCAAGTAATAACTACAGAATTTCTCAATTTTACTTTGATCCAATAAAAAAATAGCAGTAGCATTTTTATTCCTTAAATTATAATTACTTTATAGTCATGGAAGTATTTGCATTTTAAGCTAGCCCTCTCCAATTATGTTTCTTCCTTACAAGTCCTACCTACCTCTAAATTCATTATTTACTTAAAGAGACAAAACACATGGGGAAATTTAATATGTAATATCAATGCACAGCCTATTTATAAATAGATGCTATACTTCAGAAGTGAAAAACAAAGCTATTAATATTTTATTACTACTCTCAATTATGCCTCTAACATACTGTACAAGGTACTTCACCAGCTGGGGATGAGTTAGGAGATCTAGCATACTTACCTGAGTTTTATGATTCCCTTCAGGTCATTTTGTTTGGAATGCATGCTGTCATAACAACATGTATCAGTATGATGACTAACACTACCTAATATTAGATGACTAATAAAAAACTAATTGCAATTACACACCATGGTCAGTTTGATGTGAAATAAATTAGTTCATTATTTGGACTTTGTGTGGGTAAGAAGAATGACCATTCCACTGAACAAGCAAATGAAAACAATAGAGTGCTTTTAAAATCTATACCACATATGACAAAATAAAATAAAGATTCATATACAGGCAAAGATTTAAACTAATTTGGTTACCTACAGCATATGTGCTTCTTCATGAGAAGGCATCCAACCACACTATAGGTATTAGCTTATGTTTTTCAACATTATTATCTTTATTTTAGAGTACACACAACAAAATGGCTGAAGTTATCAAAAGGGCACAGGATGGAGTCTTTCTGGAACACAAGTCAGCCTTGAATGAATTTTTATTTCATGTTACTCTATATCCTTTACCATTTATAATAAAATTGTAATGGAGAGATACTTTTGAGAGAGCTTCCTGACAAATCTGACTTGTCTAGAATGGCAATGTATTTCTGAATCCATTAATTCCTATTTCAGCTGATTTAAGTGACAGATAGTCTTAGAACATGAAAAAGAAAAAAAATATTTCTCAATTAAAATATTTATTCCCTTACTAGTTTTGGAGCAAAAGAGAACTTATAGATGTCATGAAGTTAAATTTGGTTCACAGAACCAAATTTTCAAAACAGTGCTTCTATTTTCTGGTGAAAAGTCGTAGACTTTGGGGATGTAGAATCAGGCGTCTAATCCTATGTTTCACTAACAGAAAATGGAACTTGATTGCCAAAGAATGGAAGCAACTCCTCAAGAAATGAGGCCCATGGTTTATTTTCTGAGGTCCTCTTCAGGCAACACTGGCCTTGGAGGAGAAAGAGCTTTTTAGTATATACTACTGAATTTCATACAGTGTCTTAGACAAGCTACTGTGACCATGCACAAGGATGTTTATGTGCCTCCTGAAGTAGGCTGAACGTAAATTTGGCTTCAAGCCTAGTGATACACAGCTCTGAATCTCAACCAGGGATGACTAGTATGAGCAACATAGCTTTGAGCCTATAGTTTTTTAATTTAACAGCAAAAAGAAAGATTTTTTAATGTTCATAGTCATGTAAGATGATCTTGCAATTAAAAAAAAAATTATATGAGGTTAGGTCTTGAAATCATCTTAAAACTGCATTCTGCTTCAGGACAAAAAAAAACCAATAAAGATCACTTTCACTTTTTATCTCTTAAAAACCAGATCTGGATCTTCTTAAAAAGATGCCATTGCAATAAGAATTGGGAAGATAATTATCTCCATCTTCTAAATTTTAAACTATATGAAACAAATTGAACTAAGGACTAGACATTCAACTTCAGAAATTAGAAAGAGATGGTGGCAGCTTCTTCTGTACCTACAAAAAGGGCAGAGAATCACCCAGCACACTGAAACACTCAGGGTTTCTTCTCAGATTGACAGGATTTATATCTGCATTTCCTACTTCACACTGAAACTGCTCTGATCATTATATTATGCATTAGCCTGAGTTTTATGCATTAGTTTGTATTTCCTACTCTGCTCTGGTTTGCATCAGTTATTTAAATGCTTGCTGACACAGATAAGAGGCAGAATTTTCAACTCTAAACAAAAAGCATAAAACATCAAAACTCAAGTTCTCGCACTAAGAAATATTTTTATCTTGTATAATATAATAATATTGTTGTACTTAGTGGAATAACACCTGAAAAAAAGCCCTGAAAAAACATTGTCAAAAGATATTGCACTTCAAATCTGCTTTCTGTTTTCAAGGAGAAATTCAAATCCATACTTGCTAGGTTTTGGTAGGTACTTTAACAAATTGTTATGGGGAATCAGTTCCCTGCTAATGTTATAATTTAGTCCCTTATTTATTAATTATTTTCTATTTTTATCCAAAAACTAGTTAGCAAAATAAAGTTTGCAAATAGTTTACATGCAAAACAAGCCCTGAATTTCATAAAGTTCTCAGTACTTGAACTGCTTTGTTCCACAAGATTAACAATATTTAATATCATATAGGTATTTGTTCATACCATCTTCTATGATCTAGGTTTAATTCCATTCACCCCGGAGTCAAAAAAAGTCACTGATATCAGTAGATCTAAAATATTGATTTCTGCATGTATCAAAAATTACATGTATCAATAAGTACATAATCATCTGATTACATCATAGCATTTCAGGCAGAATTTGGAATCTGAATCAAACTCATGGGCTGACTACTGCTATTTGTACACCTTACTTGTTCATGGCTAAGCACCTCAGGTGTTTGGTGAACCAGAAATGAATTCACCATTCATTTGAATGGTGAATATGAAATCTATACAAAATTCAAAAGATTTTTGAAGTGTCTTTAATTCCTGATGAGGGAAAGCTGATGATTTTACATCAGGTATTTGCTGAGATTTATTGGAATTTAAAACTCTGACTGCAGCTCAAGAGGTAGTCTTTCAGAGTTGGTATATTCTCACTGTTCTAATTTGTAGTTTCATCATGGAAGTGGAAACTAAAAATAATTACAATATTTATATTTTATAACTTATTTTAAATACTTAAATAATAATTGCATGATTATTACTAATGCTGTTCTAGTTACAAAAATCATTATAAAGCACTTGAATTCAATAGCTAAGACTGACAACCACTATATTTTCCTAACAAATGCAATTTATAACTCTAGTGAACTTTGAACAGGTGGACTCAGTCTTGAAGTGCCAAAGAATTTCTAAGCCTTTGACATACAGTGAAGTCCTTAAAATACAAAAGCTGGACTGTAAAACATAGCAGTAAAATGTAGCAGCCAGATAGACAATGGCTTCATGCACCTCTATTCCAGCACATGGGGAAAGGTTTTGGTACAGTACCAAACCAAGAGTCATTCCATATTCAAGTTTATTTTCAATTTTCAATTTGAGTAAATATAATTCCAGTCTCTAATGTTTTGTCCAAGTACAGAGCACACTGTGCAGTTTAACTGCCTTTCCTTGGAAGTGCATAGTCAATCATTTCATTATTGAACCTGTGGTTCTCTGCACTCTAGAAAAAAGGGTCTTTCTTTTCAAATGATTATTGATTCAGATAATAGTCCAGATTACACTTTGATAACATGAATTATATCCTCTAATAGCACATGCAGACCTTCAGTTAGGCGAACTGAATCACCAATTGTACACATAGTCCTGTGATTCTGTTGTGATGACTAACTTGGCCACTTCTGTTAATTAAAAGGCTATACAAATTGTTCATTTATGGGCTGATCCAATTCTCATTAAAGGTAAAATCAATGGGAATCCTTCCTGGGTCTTACTGTTCTCCAGTTACTCAGTTTGGAAGGATATTATGAAATAAGTTTCAAAAAATATTAACACTGTAAGAAATGGGCAACAAAGCTATGGGAACAAAAGCTTTGACAGAAGGAATTTAGTAACGTTGAGTGCTAAAGAGTTATGCAGTCTAAATCAGCCATTTTCACTGATAGGTCCTGTCTGAAGTAGCCCTATTCCTTCTTGCTCTGGTGATCCCTCTACTTGCCCTTCTAAAGCAAGCCCACAAAATCCACAAACTTTGCAGTTACAACCAGCCACCACAGAAAAGAATTCTCTGGACTGCAGTGCCACCCAGAGCAGGCACCAAGTGCAGGGGAAATAAAAGGGGCAATAAATTAGTCTATTGGTAACACAATGGGGTGTTTTTAAAAATACATTGCATTATTCACACAGATGTAAGCTCTCAAGTTAATTTTCTGGCTTGTGGAAACCAGTAGGGCTCATTTTAGTTTCAAAGAACTTTGGTTAATTAGTGACAAATAAGAAATGGTACAGTTAACCCAAAGAAAAACTGAGCCAATTTTCTTTGATAATCCATAACTGCAAATGATATAGTAAAATACGGTTTTGGTAAAAAATAGTGATAATTTCACAATTTGAAGCTTTGCCTAGTTATTATTTCCACCTTAGAATGGAATTCAGTTATTTGGATATGAGCAATAAAAAATAATTTGACTTAATTTATTTTTTTAGTATGTACTTTCTGATACCTTATTGCGCAAATTGTCACAATGCACCCTGAAAAATTACAATAGAGCATACATTGGAAAATTTATAGTTTTTAAATTAATAGTTGATCAAATTATGATAACAACACAATAAATATTATAATATAATAATATAATAATAGAATAAAGTATATTTTATTGAAGAGCATATAATACACTCCACATACCTTAAAAATGTGCAACTTAACAAAAATTTATTATATCATTTTTGTCCACAAGCCGTTTTAAAAACAGTTTTATACTACTTTTGCTTTCGAAACTCCTAGATTGGTAATATTAAAAACCCAGAGAAAACAGAGAAATTCTGATTTAGATCTATATATTGTATATAAAATTTATATATTAGTTAAAAAATGGTGATTGCTCTGACAACACACAATCTGCTTAGGTTGATTTCTGTTATTTTTGTTTGCATAAACAGAGGTACTGTTACACAGCTTTGACCACAAAGAGATGCTTTGCACACTATACAATGGTAAAAGTTCTTTCATGTACTTTTCTGAACCTTAAGACTAATGGATTTCTGCACCTGTTCATGCAAATGAGAGTTTTAGTTCCCATTCCACTCATCCAATTGTGACTACACGCCCAGTAGTTTTACTTCTGACTATTTTTCTAATCTTTTCTATCAGATCATTTTTGCTTTGGAGAAATTTTCATTATTAGAAGTAATAATAAGCAAAGAAAATTATTTTGAATCAATCTTAATTTATGCGACAAAAAAGCCTCAAAAACAACAACCCTCCAAAACCAGATGAAGCCTCTGGTGATAACAAGGGTTAAAGCATCCAGTCAGTTTCCACCCAGCATGCAATTCTGTGTTCTCTCACTGACATAATTTTGTGTTCATGGCAATAAAAAAAATATAACTGCTTACTTTGTTCAACAGTTTTATCTCAAGATATATTTAAGTTCGGAAAATAAATTATCCTTAAAGCATCTACTGAGATTTTTATTTTACAGTTAGACATCATAAAAATGATATACATTCTTTATATATTCTTTACATTTATTTGCAAGAATTAGCTCTTCTAACATGAAAGTCAGTCAAATTTCTTTTCTAAGAAGAAATGAAGTGAGAGAGCCTACTTGAAAAACACAAAGTGTTTAAGCATTACTTTAGTACCAATGTGTACCAATGGCTACACAGTGAATGCTTGGACAATGAAAAAATCTACAAATATATGAGAATTCTTGATACAGATTCATCCCAAATTTTCAAATCACTGGATTAGTTCAGAAAGAATAGCATGATAAAAAGCATTTTGGGAGCCTATCAGGTTATTTCCTTAATGAAACAGGCCTATATCAATAAAGACACCAAATTGGCATCTTCATGTGAACTCCATAGGTATGTGATATTTCCAGTTTATGCTGAGAGAATTTCATTATAGCAGATCAATCAAACTACAGAGAAAACAACTGTAGTGGAAAAGCTACAATAAACCAAATAGAAAAGAAATTTCAGGATAGCAACGATTTATAAAATCTCTGGTCTAAGCACATGAAGGCTCATTTACAAATTTAGACTGGCAAAGGAGCTGAAATTTCATACAGATTTTGCTGAAAACATTGTACGAAAAAATTTCAATTGGTCAAAGCACCAGGAATCTGGTTTGCCCCTGACAATGTAATTCTGAGCACTTTATGCATTAATGGCACACTCCATCTTGGGCAAGCTGAGCCTGGCAAATCAACTGCAGGCTCACAGATGTCCATTATATCCATTAAGTAACTAATCCTCACTGAAAGTAGCTCCCCCATCAAGTCCCCCACTATGGCTGCACCTGCAATCCTTCCCTAACTAACTCCTGTTAGAATGAACTGGGTTAAACAGAAAGATTAAAATTCTGAGGTATTTCACAGGCTTGGGGCAAGGAACAATGACACATGCAAGTATACCAACTTTTGAGCAGTTTGGGCAAAGGTCCCTCATTTGTCTTCTGTAGAACCATCTTGATCAGATTTAGCTGCAGCATTAAAACAAGTCTACCTCTGCTGTACTTTCCCTGCTTATAACTTGCACATAAATACTTTTTTTACACCCACAGAGAAGAAAGTTCCTTTGCAGTTAAGTATCACCATCAGTTTCTATCCATGCTGATATTTTGTATATGAATTAGTGTACATATGTGTACATAGAAAGTGTTTATGAAATAAATCTTTAAAATATTTTTTTCTTCAAATTACCGTGAACTGCACTTAAAAGCAATTTATTTTCAGTCAACTGCATGTAAGACAGTCTTAAATGGAGACTTAAACAGATAGTCTTAAATTGATAGTCTTAAGTGGTCTATCAATTTAAAAATAGTCACTTTCTTAACTGGAGATAAGATTTGAACCCAAGAACATCGCAAGTTGACCACCAACTCAGATCTGCATAATTAAAAACATCCATGAACAACATGGTTATAAATATCCTGTTGCCTGCCTCATTTAAATCTTTCCTTTGCATTCTAATCAGTTAGAAACAGGATCCAATTCCCAATTTGAAAAATAAACACATTAAAGAAAATTAGTTTAGGCATCATTACAGTGTACATACACGAGTGTCTACATTTTTTTTAATGGACACTTGCTATACAGCATTTAAGTACTGACTGTAATTTCTCTGTGTGGCTAATTTGACCACACATATTGCAAACTGTTTTCATTTTCCTTTATTGTCCTCTAATGAGCTCATCAAGAGTATATAATTAGTGCAGTAAACTGCATAACACAGGCTCTGCCCTAAAGCAGCCAAGCAGAGTTCTCGACTAGCCCACTTTCCCACCGGAACTTAGTACTGTTAATGGCCCATGATCAGTAGGAAGATATCGAGGGATATGCTCTGTTTTAAACAGCTTGTGATCTCTGGCTCGAAGCAACAGTTCTGGGGCTATCACCATCTGTACTGACACACAAATGAAAGTTGTCCTATCTCTTTTTAATGAAGCTACTGAGGTCAATTAATAATGGCTTCAGATGCCTGAAAGACATGTATGACTGAGCAACTGGATTCTAGAGCAATTTCTCTTTGTGTATAAAGGTTTTAATATTCTCTGCAGCAGGCAGTCCTAGAACTCTCTGCTAAAATCTGAACCTAGAAGTAGATACGAGTTTACAAAAGTAAACATATAAAAGTATGTTATATATTTGTAAATATATTGAAAACATTGCAGACACTTAAGAAGGGCTGAAACAGGGATATAAATATGGTGTAACAGTCAGGTGGATTTCAGTCTAGGTAGCTTTGGAGGACTCAGTACTTGAGAGGTATCATTCTTCCCTTCCAAAATACAGCATATCATAACAAGCCAGCACTTGGAAAAATGGGCACCTAAAGAATCTGGTGGCTAGGATTTACAGCATCTGCTACACGGTTGTCAAAGATCTATATGATAAAGAGATTCTCATGTAATATCTATGTTATCATGTAGAAATTTATTCTAATTTTTTTTGATCTGTATCCTGCAAGAGATGACTACATTAACACCAGGAATTACAAAGATACTTGGTCTTGCCGCAATGTTTTTGTCACTCTGTTTTTGACACAACAAGCCCCCAAAATATGTGGAAAGCTGTTGATAGCCCAGAAACAGCACTGCAGAACTATCTTTTCTACTTCACAACTGGCATCAACAAGCCCTCTTCAAAGGAGATATGGCATAGACTGTGAATAAGCAAGTTCTTCAATACTTTTACAAGCTAAAAGTAAGAAATTTCTTCCAGAAGAGTAGGGCAACATCTGTGCATACCCACTAAAAGTGCCTGTGCATCGATCTGTATATGTGTAAGTGTACATACACAGGCATACATGCAGTTAATGTCCACAGAATCATTCTTGGATATTTTCCTAGTATCAACCAATCCAAATTATTAGCCTGTGCTTAATCACTGGGGACAGGAGTAACTAACAGGAATGTAAGGCAAGGAGCAATAAAAGCTAATAAAGAATGCATTGAAAATTAAGGCAAAAATGTAAACTCAGTTACTGTGAAATCTGACATCACCATTCCTCTCCAATCACTTCTGATTTATCAGAGCCTGCATAGCAAAATAGCACACTCAGGAGCTTCTCTGGTAATTAGTTTATCGGGGCTCTAATCATCTTCTGCAATTAATCATGTAAAATCTCATCACCAGTTTAATTTTAAACCCCGCTGTTCATCTTCTAAAGAATAAAGTACAGATATATATTGTGGTGGAAACAGTTTTCCACTTCAGTAAACACTTAAAATCTAAAATAAAAGTTAAAAAAATCTGTGCACAAATGAAAATTCTTTATGGAAGGCTAAAGTACCATTATAATCCATCTTCCAATGCTGCTGCAGCAGATTAGGAGATTTCACACCACAATTAAAAGTGCTGGAAAAAGGAAAATTAACAGTAGCATAAGAATAAAAAAAAATAGAATAACCCTTTTGGGGTTGGTTACATGTATTTAGAGTTTTCTGTGAATAAATAAATAAATACATATGTACATACATACCAGCATATAACTTTTGCTCAACATCAATAACTATTTATTTATTTTGATTTTCTAAAATGCATTTGCAAATAAAATGGAAAATATATAAAGTAAAATCAACAATTACTAAGGATATATAAATAAATAATAAAAAGTTAATCGCACAACAGTAGGGAATTGTTTGTCACATTCTTTCCTAGATGGCATTGCAAGCAGCACTAGATTTTAAACAATGACTCAAACAGTCATGAATTAAAAATAAAAAGAAAAAATAATGTAGACCTAATGTATTATTCTACTCAGTTACAAAGCTGCTATTTAAACTGAACTAAAGAGGCCCTTCAAATAGTTTTTTTTTCAGTAAGTAAAATTCCATAGAGTTTACAAAATAGCAGTGTTTATAGAAACAGCATAATAAGTTAAAATTCTTTGCTTTTAATTAAGTATTATAAAATGTTCCTGTTTTTAATATATTCTCATATCTAAAGCAGGAAATATGGAGTTTACAATGTTTTCCTCATAGAAGAAAGAGAAAAAATTAGAGATATACTGCAAGTCCTCAGGAGTGAAAGAACATAAATACTGACGAGAACAAACTGGAAGTATGGAAAACATCCAAGTTAAAGTAAATTTTTACCCTTCCAGATCAATATACTTCTAGACATATGTTAGATCTACATTAGATCTACAGCAGAAAAAATTAAATTTTATTCTTACATGCAATTATTCTCTTTTTTTTTCAGAGCAAAGTATTTATTAGAAAAGAAGTTTTAAAAAATCTGAAAATATGTGGACATAAATCAGGTGATAAGATTTATCTTATCAGGTGATAAGATTTTACTTCTGAAATAGAAGATTCTATTACTGAAATTAATTTTTTATTTCCTGCACGAAAACACAAAGGTTATTCCCTAACTTAGCAGTTCCTTAAAAGTATTTTCCCCACAACACTGCTACCATTTATGTAATTTTTTGAACTAAAATAAATTCCATTCTGAGTAAGGTCTTGAAATAATATTAACACCTCTTTTAAGACATTTGACAATAACTATTGTGTAGATCTAGATGTAGCACTGTAGATTTTCTCGTAATTTGTAAGCTTTAATATTTGGAATTTGTACACTTCATATAAGTTCTGTGAAAGACTCTTGATTTTCACAATGTCATTTCATCACATATGTACTCACCCAGATGCTAAGCTTTTCATCTCAGACCCCATCTCTGTTTTTGATGGATTTTTTAGGGCATCCCCACTTCCTATTTGTATTTCAGTCTACCCCAAGCCACAGTGGGAAATCAAAAATTTGTGGTTGAGCTAAATTTCAAAGGAAGCCTCTTGAAAGAAAAGCAGTGAAGTTACCCAGTGGTAAATTCTACAAAAAATTTCTGAGACCAGAAAGTTACCCAGATACAGAGCTGAAATTGCTGAAGAGCTTGCCTGTCATTTTTCATGAATTCATAAAATTTCACTTTTTTTTCATACTGAAAACACTGGCAGTTCTACTGTGGAAGATAAGCAATCATAGTTTAATGCTATAGTGATGATATAGCAGCAGCTAAATGGGATTCCTGGCTAGCAACATATAGTCGAAAAGGTACACTTTGGTCCTGTCCTGGCCAGAGATAGATGTTGCACAAAAATCAAAGTAACAGGAATTAAAACAACATGTATGCTCACAATTACTTCCAATGTGAAGATATTTTTTGTAAAAGGAAACATAATACATAATTAATATATGCATATCTAACATAATTAGTGTTCAGATAAATGACTTGTGGCATGGTGATTGTCACTGCATCTGATAACGTGGGCTTCTGCATTTCAGCACTTCTGCTTTTGGTTAGCACCAGATTCTGTTCTCATAAAGATTTTGAACAGGCCTTCACTTTATGAAATCCTCTGTTTCCTCCTGGCAATTGTTTCACTGGGATCAATAACTATGAAAAGTTGTCTTGGTGTGAATGAGGATATGGGAAGTGGAGCCATTGCCACTATATGCTCTACTACATAAACAGCACATTGCTTGTCATTCTAAAAAATGCAACAAGGAGGGCCTTTCTCTTCCAATGTTGACATACAATTGCACTGGACAAAACATGGTAAATGTTAATTATAGAAGAGTAAATGAGTGCAGAATCCTGCCACGGAACAACATACTTTGTGTATCTAATGCACTCATCTAAGCAGAACAAATATATTTCTTCTGCAGTTATGAGAATTACTTCTGTTAGATCAAAAGTAAAACACCCAAAAATATAAAAAAGGAAAAGCAATGTTAATTTTTTAAAATATTAAATATTACAAAAAAGGTTTGATAGATTTTTATTTCATTATCCAGATTCCCAACTGAAATACAGCTGTTGTTACTCTTCAAAATACCCCATCAAGTGTTTTAACATGCAACTTTTATATATTTGCTGTCTGAATTTCTGTATCTAATTAATGCAAACCTAGAAACAGAACAAATCAATGAAGAATCTGCATATATTCCAGCGATTTAACAAATATGTTCTAATTGTCAAAGAGTACACAGACAATTTAAAGGTAGAATGATGTTTGAGGACCATTGTTTGTTTAACTCCTCAGATTGCCCAGGTGTCTAGATTTCTTTTACCAATGTGCTGTGGAATTTGCAAATCAACAGCAAAACAGCATGGACACTACTCCTGAGAACTCCTGAGTGCCAGGAAACTCCACCAATATAAAGTGTCAGAAAAAAGAGAGCAAGTTTCTGTGCTAATTTTTGCCTACATTTCCATGTTATCCAGCCACACCTAGCATATCTGGTGTTGGTAGATGGTGGCTGCAGAATTGTTTCATTTTTAGGGAAGGAACAAAGAAAGGCTGCATTATGTTGGATACTAAGTTCACAGAAAAAGCATTGAATTATTCACACAGTAATACTTGGAAGGCATGAAGCCATCACAGATTCACTTTCTAATAATTAAACCAAATTAAACCTGTTCTAGAAGTGACTGAAGTAACTTTGTAGTTACTTAAGAAATAAACTTTTGGAATGTGTTCATCTTCTTGTGGGCAACTGGCAAAAGCATGCTGCACAGCACTTGGCACAGTCTTTTGGGTCAGAGGTGACATCTATCTGACCATCAGAAAAATATTATTTTTGCTCCAGTTCTCTCTTCATTTCAAAGTGTCTGATGTAAAGAGTGTCTGGTGCAGCCCAGCAGAACGGCAATTACACAGCACAGCATCAAAAGTAGGAGTGGAACAAGAATGGGGTTGATGGCACCAAGCAGTCTGTAATGGTATTCAAAAACTGCAGGGGAAGAAAGTACCCAGGCCACAAACATTTTGTCCACACTATCTGCTGGAGGAATCATCCTGTGTATGCTTCATAGGTAAAAAAATTGCGCCTCAGTTGTGCCACTCAGCACAGACCAAATCCATGCCAGGCACAGTGCTAACAGTTAAGTTACACAGATGATCAGGGAACCAGTGCCTGAACTCACTATTCCTTATTTTTTTCAAACTAGCTGTAAGAATATAGCCCATTGTCTCTGCTGCAGCCTGAATCCAGATACTGCAGTGAAAAATTCAAATGGTCACTACTTGTTTTCAGTACAGAAACTAAGCACAAAAAATCCAAGCTGGGAGTACTGCGTAATATCTCACAGTGTAAAAGTAATAGATGCTAATTTTTGTATTATATAGTAAGAAGATGTACTTTACACTTCTGAAGATCAAAAATTAAATTTCCTTTTCTGTGAAGAAGAGACTGAAGAAGATGGCTCTATGAAGGCAATGCAGAAAACATTCATGTCTAACTAGAGTAAGGAAAAGGGGTTCTAGCAAGTTTCTCTCAATTACCAGCATTTCAAATTTAAAAATCAGAATCCCACAAAATACAGTTCCAGAATCTCTGAATTATTATTCCAGACTTATATTGACTATAATTATTATTCCAGATTCTCTGAATTATTATTTAGGTTCACCTTTATCTATCAAATCAGAACAGAATACGAAAAAAATAGCAACCTGTATTTTGCATATCTTAGATTAAGAATATTATAATGTAAATATAAAGACTTTTTTCATTTTATTATTTTCCAAAAAGAAAAGCCTTCAAGTGAAAAAAAAAGCAAAAGGCTTGGAATACTCTTCTTGCATGATCATATACTCTACTATTTAGATTTAAATGTACAATACACCTATACTATATATCACATTCAAGTTATGTAATATTTTGAAACTTAATTTAAAAAGAGGGCTTTTTCTTTTTCAAGGTCACACACAATTCTTGTTTTGCAGTGGGCCTCCATAAGCAAGTCTGTGGTCCTACTTTGAGTTCCATGGTATTTTTGTGGAATTACATACAAGAAATAATGACACTTCACTACCTACCAGTTTCAGCCACAGAACCAAGAATGCTTTCTGTAAGCTTGATAAAAACATGTAGAAGAGGTCCTCTGTTTAGTTTTCAAGAATATAGGAAATAATCTTTGCATCTCCTCAACAGAACCTTGAATTGCTAAACTTGCTGGAAAAATTTACCAGAATCTTCACTATAGATCTGCCTTCATTAGAAAAATAAAATTTACATTCACACATGCAGACATACATTTCTAATGTTTTCTGGTTCTATCCTTACACATGCAGTATTTCAGGTTCATGATTTTCCCTTTCACACAGAAATATGTGTATGCCAACCACTACTGATCAAAGTTTGCTGGATCTTTTCCTGGTGGGGGCTTATGACACAGTAGTTTCCCTATGACAGTGTTTGTTTACATCAAAGAAAAAATATTCCAAGGCAACAAAATCATTCATGTCTGATTTCATCAAACTGTTTGCGTTACTAGCAGGTGGTTAAATAAGGTATGAGTGAGTTCATTTAACAGAAAGAAAATACAAACAATCTTTCAAGAAGAGATTCTGGGGCCTAACAAGCGTGTCTCTGGTGCCACAGGGAAACTGCCTTTTCATAATGCCTATGAAAACTATTTGTGGTGCTGCTCAAATAGCATACCACATCATGTTTTTATTACAGAGACTGCAATTGCAACTCAAATTATCCATATGCCTTACATTTATTTTTCTAAGTTGTAATCATTTACATCTCTGAGGATTTTCCTGTTATGACCACTCCACTGATTAGTTTTGATTTGCAATTGTCATTTTTGTGATAGATTAATCTACTGGGACAGCCTGCTTCTCTCTAAAATCTAACCCGTGGACAGTGTACTCACCAAAGCTGATTTTGCCCCTAAAAAGACTAACCTCTCCAGGCTCTCCCTGCAATCAGTGGAGACAGGTCACTCCAAAGATGAAACTTTCACATATCCAACCTTTCTGAATACATTTCTCTTTGCATTGCTAGTCAGGAATACAATATATAAAGTATTGTTTAAAGTATAGATCAGCATTTAACATCACACTCTTCTATTTTACAGTAAAGCTTTTTTCTAAGTGTTCGATTCTCCTCAAACAAAAATACCGTCACCTAAAGAGATTCAGGTAGCTTGGAATATGTCTTGGATCATTTCATTTCTCTCATGCACACTCAGTCCAGCTAGCATGGCTGGAAAGTATGCTCACTTTGCTTATCAAATCACAACACACAGATGGACAACTTCTGAGACAATGGCAAGGAAATTCCTAAGTATTAAACTCATAACAAGAAGGAAAACCATCTCAAGAAAAAAATATTATCAGAAGTACCTTCATAGACATCACAGAAATATACTATAGCTACAGCTATACTTGAGTTAAATTCAGGAAACTTCCCCTACCATGACAAGGTTAGCTAATTTTCTTTCTCAGTTTCAAAACAGATCTATACAGTTTGCTTGCATTATACTTCCCTCAGTGAGGTGAAATTTATTAAACATGTAATTTACTGGTTTGACATAATAAAAAACTTTTCTCTGTAACGCTCCCTTCTATTTGCTTTGGCTGAGCAGGAATTAATGCTTAAAGGTAATCCTTAAATTAATTCTTAAAATCTATTTCACCGTTTTTGGTGGCATTTGGTAAAGGACTCCCTTCTTACACAGAGACACTGACAATAATAGTACACCAGCAAAACAAAAATATTTTTTTATTCTCAAAATTGGATTAAAAAATTAAAAGTAAAGTCTTCAAAAGTAGGGCTCACATAAAATACAATGAGATTATTAATGGAATGAAAAATGTGGGAAAATGCTGGGAGGAAAAAGGAGGGCTGACAGACACAAAGGTGAGGTTTGCAGGAGAACATTCTTTGAACAAAAATTTCCATTTTATGCATCCAGTTTCATTCCTTAGTTATTTGCTAAAATTTGTGGGCTTTTCCTTACACTGCTAGCTACAGAAATATTCAGAATTTTTATGTCTAATTAGAATTTCTGTTCTCTTAAAGTATATAAAAGAATAAATTTATCAACATTGTTTTTACTACCTTATACTGTCTTATACTTTAACATACTCCTAGAGAAATATAAGGATTAATGTTTAGGAATATACTTAATATAAGGAACTATACTTAAATTTAATTTCAAATCACAATCCCTAGCTCAGTTTAATGTCACATCATTGTTATGTAGTTGAACTATTGTAAAGCTTCAGAATCCTAGTCAGGGACCATGGATTATTAACTCATCATTAAAAACCCCATACAAATACATCAGAAATGCATCTGCTTCTGTCTTTAAAATTGAACATAAGGTAAAAAACAAGAAACAACATATGAATACACAGGGATTGTTGGGAGTGAAAAAGAATGTATACAATTACTGTTAAAACTATAGAAAATCACTTAACCAATGCCCAGCATTATGGAACTAGAAAAGGCATTTTGCATTGAGACAAGAAGTACAGTACCATTTGACAACCTCTGCTTTGTATATTGGCCAAAGTCATTTCCCATTTCATTCATCCCTAAATGGGTTTCTGGTCACTGGCCTGGAGAATCAAAGGCAGAAAGTAGGCACAAGTAACCCCATCACTGTCATGTGTCAACTGAGCTTGAGAGTAGCTCGACAACTGCTAAATCTGAAAAATTATTAACAACCTTAATTATATATTGATTTGATTTCTTCTTATGTACTGTGACACATTCTTTTTCTTAGAAACTGTATCATAATACCCAGAACAAAGTGAGAAGAGAGAGAGTTGAACAATAGCTTTGGGATTTCTTACATTTGCTGAATTTTGGATTACCTTTTCAAAGCAAAAATAACAGGGAACCTAACATGGTGGAAAGTCAACATAAAATCAGGTGTTCTGGGGATTGCTTATTTGCTTTTGGATTTTGTTTGGATTGGTTTGGTTTGGTTGGTTGATCGGTTTGACTTATTTCCCCCCCCAAAAAATAAAATTCCTAGCTGAAACTTCTAAGTTTTGAATTACATTAGTGTCTGATCATAAATGTCTTATCTACTTCACCTAATTCTCAAATAAGAAAAGTCAAAAGGGTACCTCTCAGCTAGTATAGTCCTGTCAAAGACACAAAGATTTCCATGCACTAATTGCATCAGTATTGGGACAGCCAGATGATGTTATAACAAGAATACATATTTTTGCTGGAGTGTCTGAAAGCAAAGATGATGTATGTGCAATATAAAAAAATAAATCAATAGTCCAAAGCTATGGGCCTCACAAAATCAATTTTGTTGCCTAGAGTGTTCTTCAAAAACTATGAAAAAAGCAACATCTTGAAATGAGATGAAATGATATAACAGAATAATAACTGAAAGACCTGAAGCACTTTAATCACCTGAGTATTTTGGTGGTTTAATCACACTGCAATATTTATGTTCCCACTGGTATCATTCCATTATATGGGGCTTTAATCTGTTTTCCTTGAGGGAGAGAGAGAAATGCCACAAGAAAATTGTTACCCATACAAGGACTTCCCTCTCTCCCAAGCCTCTCTCTCCCCACTACCTGTTGGTTTTAAGGTTTATTTTATTAATATAAGAACGAAAATCCTGGTGCAGAACACATTTCTTTGATTTTGGCGTCCTCACACTGACTTTCACAGAAATATTTTTCTCAGAACAGAAAATTGAATTCCATCAGTTTTAATTAGTTCTCAGAACTTATTGAGCACACAAATAAAAACATCTGCAATAAACAAACATAATCAACTTAAAATTAATATGTGAACTGAGATTTCAGATGTATATTTAAAATTTAAAAAATGCCACCTTAATAAATGTGACAAGTTGGAATCATGTCTCCTCAAACTTTAGGCAATTTTGTTTGCAAACATATATAAAAAGAAAATTATGCAGAAAACAAATATTTTCTCGGAATTACTTAGTGTGTACCTCTGAAAGTACAGCGGAAGTCCAGCTGAAGAAATCACTTCTCAATCCCAACAACCAACTGCAAACCAATTGTGTGAAAATATAGAAACCAATTATCCAGAAGAAAGGAGTAACTCCTAGCTGGAGGGGCAGTAGTCAAATTTTACAGTTGTAAGGGGCAAAATTGTAAAAACAACTGTAAGGGGCAGATCCAAAGAAAGTCTTTATATCTAGAGATCACATGTAGGTGTGTCTCAACTCTTTGCAAACTGAATCAAGAGCCTGAAAAGATTGACAAAGAAGTCCATAGGGAGCTGCTTATGGCGACTCAATTGAAAATGAGAAGTTCAGGCACATGTATGAACTCCATTCATCCAAAACCTAAAGGTCTTTATCCAGAACAGCAGAACAGCAGGTGAAGTTCTGATCCACCCAGGACAGCTAGGGAACTGTGAACCTATGGATGTGTAATTCCACCTAACTGGGACGTGTGCTAAACTAGCCGACTCTGTGGGTAGTATTTTCCAGATGAATCTGTGCCAACCTGTACCATCCCTTATGGTGGGGCTCACTGAGGTTCAGCAAAGAGTTCAGAACTCCTACCCAGAGAAGAAGTTACAGATGAAGCGGTTACACAAGTCAAACAGCAGTTGAGAACTCTGGGTTCTAGTTCCAGCTTGCAAAATTGTACATGCATTTTATTTTTTTAAAAATAGCATGGAACTATAGAACTGCTTAGGTTGGAAAAGACCTCCAAGATCATGAAGTCAAACCATGAACTTAACCCTGTCAAGTTCACCACTAAATTATATCCCAAAGTGCCACATCTACAAGGCTTTTAAACACCTTCAGGGTTGGTGACCCCACTGCCAGTCTAATTCAATGTTTGACAACCCTGTCCATGAAGAAGCTTTTCCTAATGCACAATCTAAACCTTCCCTGACACAACCTGAGGACATTTCCTCTTGTTTTATTTCTTGTTACCTGGGAGAAGTGACCAGCCCCCACCTTGCTACAGCCTCTGTTCAGGCAGTTCTAGAGAGCAAATGAGATCCCCTTCAAGTCTTTTTTTCTCCAGGCTAAACACCCCCAGCTTCCTCAGCTGCAAAAATACTTGTGCTCCAGACCTTCCCCAGTTTCATTGCCCTTTTCTGGACACATTCCAGCACCTCAATGTCCCTCTTACAACGGGAGGCCCAAAACTGGACCACAGGATTGGAAGTGTGGCCTCACCAGTGGTGAATACAGAGGGACAATCACTTCCCTCATCCTGCTGGCCACACTTGCTGATACAGGCCAGGATGCCATAGGCCTTCTTAGCCAACCCAATGCCAATCAAGCCACAAATAAAGCTGCAAGCAAAATAAACTAAAATAACTATGCATGTTGTGTTTTGATGTTAGTACTACAGGTATGCACTGGATTTGCTCAAAGCATGCTTCCTCTATGGACTTCTCAGGGAACTTCCTTGTCCCATGTGGAGGCCAGATACACATCTGCTGATATTAAGACAGGTATTAGCACCCAGTATAAATGGACATACAGATGCTACTGTAATTCTGCACAAACCTAGTCCTGAATGTCCAAATCTTCCTCAAACATGGTATTTCCATGGTATTTATTTCCCAAAGGAACATAAAGCGAAGAAATGTATTGAAGCAAAGCATGATATGACTCCTTAATTCTATGAAAATAATGTTTCACTGACATACCACACTTCTGGTACTTTGTGAAAGCTCTGATTAATTGCCAAACAAAATGCTGATTGAGGCTTACAACCCCTTCAGGTCATATCTATTTTACAGGTGTTTCTACCAAAGCACAGGAAGAATTTAATGTTTCCATATTTTACTTATCTGTGAATTTTCTGTGAATTCAGAAGTCCTAACTCATACACACCCCGTTTTTCATTCAATAGAAAACTCATTTTCTTGAGTCATAATACCCAAAAAATTAAAAAACTGAAAAGGGAAAAAGAAAATATTGGATGTAATGTATCACCCTCTGACATGGGAAGATTTTCAGTTTTCTTCTATCAAAAATTAAAAATGCTGAATCAATTAGACTATTAACACATCAAAAGTGCTAAGTGTGAATAGCTTCAATTTAATCACAGCTGAATCAGTTCTATTTTGCAGATTTCTGCAGTATTTTCAGCTAAGAAATGGGATAGTAATTAGAAATTACCCAGCAATTATGATCTAAGTGCAATGATTCTCTCAATACGTTAGAAAGTACCTGACACAGTATTGATTACACATTAGAAGTTTTCTATATAATCAGCTTAAATCCACATGGTTGTATTGAAGGTACTAAAGCAACAAATGCTCTAATACAGGTCTATCTTGGTAACTCCTAATTTTTGTGCTTCAGAGTTCCCATGAATTTTTTGTAGCTTTATATGCAGTAGTGGTCATTGAAAAAAATTGAGATTGATCAGTGCAGGAAAAGGTGAGACAACAGATGATAATAGTTGAGGATCATTTTCCTGCTTACTCAATTACAACATAAACCACTATTTTGTGAGACTTAAACTTTCAAGATGAGAGTCTTGACAAAAAAATTTGAGACATTTTTGAAAAATATAATTAAAAGACCATCAGCGGATGTCATAGATGAGAAACGTTTTGATGTTTCAAAAATATTGAAGAATATTTGTTAAATAAATATCCTTAGAACTGTAATTTACAGAAAGCTTGTTGAAATAATATCATGAATCACAGTTGGGAATGACAAAAATATATTTTGCTTCTCAGCAGTATGGTAATAACATTTTTGGAGTGCAATCAATCTGTCTTCATCTGCTTAAAAAGGTGATTTACTGGCAGATGCCATTTTGGGAAAATCACAATATTTTTCATTAAATGTTGATGAATCAGAACATCCTGCATCCTCTTGTACTGAAGGTATACACTAAAAACAACTCAGAAAATGTATCAAAACTAGTTCCTTCACTTAGATCCGTGTTGTCATGGTGGTCCTATTCCTTTGAAGAGTGTATCCTTAAAGTCACATTAGAATTTTTGTTCTCAAATTTCAGAAATTATAACTGATGGATTTCAAAGAAAGCTTAGAAATAATGAAAATCTTGCAATATATACAAAGTAATAGGAAGAATAAGTGTCAAAATGAAGCAGAAGAACAATGTGAAAACTGTAGAATACAGTTTATGTTACTAGTAGATTAGTATGGTTTAGTTTATCAATAATCTTTTGGCATTGAATGTTTTTTTATGTAAATTTCAGCCATGAATCAACTAATTCTCTGGGAATCTCCCTTTTCTGTTTAAAAGAAAAAAAACAAAGCGAAAGATAGTAGCACTAGAACTCTGAGACAAGTTGTGTGAGAATAGTCTGAAATCTCAGAGTTCATAGGAGAAATTAAAAAAACTTCAAATACATTATTTTGTAAATATTGATGTTAAAGATATCTGGGTTTGTTTGTGGATTTTTCTTATTCTGAAAGATTAAGATTTCTGAACACAGAGTTGGCAAGATGCAAGGTATGTTAGAAGACTGACTTTTGAAAGGACTTTTGTATTTCCCAGAAAAAGAAGCAAACAGTTGAAATCTTCTGGGTAAGAGATTTTTCTTCAGAGCGTATTCAATCATATTAAAGGATAATTGCTGCTTCTCACTAATACCTATGAACCACTTGGAGGAGCATCACTACCTCTGGAATACACAAGCAGTTCTGAAAATACTTGAACTACAACACAGGGAGGACTTGTACCTCTAGGCATAGTCTTTTGCTATTGCCATTTAACACTCAGGTCCTGCTTCTTCCTTTAGAGTCTGTGCAATATTACTGCATTTTGTAAAATAGATTTCTCCAAAGTATGTGAAGTACCTTTCAGACAAGAGAATGTTTTTTCCCAAGTGAAGTTCAGGTGCTGTAAAGCATGGAGTATAATTCTGCTTTGTGACTTCACACTTGGTTGAATGCTACAATACAACTGCATCAGGTATTCTCAGTCATACCTCTAAAATTTTATTTTCAAGGACTGGCTACATAGGTAGAGACTGTCTAAAGTTTACATGAACTTTAAGTTACTGATAGTGCCAAGGCAATTTTACTGCAGCCAAGAGAAACTTCAGGCTGCCCTACTTCCTCTGTTTAGCTCACAGTGACTGTAACAAGTCACAGATGAAATTACCATGCTGGAGAGGTACCTTCCACAGTGCATGGCAGCTCACCCTCTTCTCTTTGAGGCCTGTAAACCCTAATAATATTTTGTTTCATCTAACTTTATTTTACATGCAGAACTGTTCTTGCTCTATATAATATAAATTGATAACATGAAAATAGCTGTTAAACTAAATATATGAAATTTTCATTTACCAGTCAGGTAAAACAAACAGGAGAATTTTGCTGTTCTTAAAAGTCTAATCCTTTTAATGAATTGCTTTCTGTTTCAGACATCATTCTGACATAAATGCACCCTAATAGCATATTCCAGGCTCTGAAGTCTCCTTTTTCTTTCCTTTTTTCTCTTTTATTTTTCTCTTCTGTCTCCTTTCATAAAATAGCAAGCTTACTGTATTTGTTTTTAAATTGTATTTACTCCAGATAGTTCACAGATTTATAAAAGACAGTTTAGAAAATAAGATACACTAAACATAGGGTTTTGTGATGCAAAAGAATGCTTCCATTTGAGTCTATACAGAATTTTCTTTCCCTCTTCACAAGATTTAAATGAGTTTTTTAAGAGTACATTTACCTTTAACTACAGTGGCATTACAGAGTATATAATAAGACTTAATGAGCATTATCATAACAGTTTTAGTTTCTTATCTTATATAGCAGCAAATTTATATAACAGTCCCTATGTTGGGAAGCTTGCTTGGAGACTGTTAGTCTCCTCCTGGTCTCTAGAAAATAGACAAACAGCTCTGTGTCACAGCAGTATTTCTCTTCCTCAATCATTGGAATATACTCATGTTCCCTTTTGCTCTCCTGCCAGCTCTATGGCTCTGGCTAAGAGTTTCAGCAGAAAGCTTCAACACTATTTCAGAGCACTCTCTGGCCAGATGGTGAGGGTGCTTTCCCTGTCTCCACCAATAAAGACACGAGTGGTAGCATCACCAGCAGAACTTTGCTCATTCATGTCCTAATGCTCTGCAACAGGGCACTCAGGAACCCAAGGGAAAAGAAATATCTACTGGAAGTCAGAGCCTAAGGTCCAAAGAGGACACAAATCTAGACAAACAAAATATGCTTTGTGCACCAAAAAGCCTCTTGCTCACTAACAAGACTCTTCAGAAGTTAATGGAACCCTCACCTCTGGCTGTCACACAGACTGTCTCAGGAGGACTGGATCTTCCCTCTGGCATTTATAACTTATATTGCATTGATTTATTTTAAACCTGTATCTTGTTTAAACCTGTATTGACTCAGATGGGTGAACACATTTTATATGCTTTCAGTGATTAAACTCCTAATTTGTTTTTCATCAATGCTCTCCGTTTTTATAATTTACAAAAATTACCGATAACAATGACACATATGTTTTATTAAAAAAGGAACATATGACATTTCTGACCCTCCACCTAACATATGGAAACATTTTGTATCTAAAGAATTTTGGTTTGGGAGTTCCAGAGCTTCACATCACACACACTGAGAGTGGTATTCACAGATGCTGAATTTGGGAAAGAGTTCCTTTCATCAGATAGATACTGATCTAGTAAGGTGGCAATGACTAAAACATGGCTTCTTCCATTTTACTGAATTCTGGACAAATTTCCACAGTGTCTGACTCAATAGACTGCAAGTCAAACAAGTGCAGGAAGATGCACCACAGTTCTTACTTTCACAAGTTATACAGAAAAGAAGAAAGAAGTACACTTCACTTACCACATCTTTCACCTGTAAAAATAAACAGTGAAGAAAATAGTCCAGGTCAATTCTGCAATTTCCTTATAACTGGGAGCAAACACCTGCACCTCAGCTGCCTATTAGCTTATGTGAAAGAGGAGGAAAGAACCCTGTATTTTCTGCCAACCACCAGGGAAGGAGGAATGAAACATAATATTTTTGTGGAAGGAGGAGACAGAGGTATTCCGTATCATCCTCATATGAGTACTGAAGGAGTTGAACGGTTTCACATGGTTGGCCTTGCAAATAGCATCTATTTCATTTCTGGTAATACTAAAGTTTCAAAATTTTTATTTCTAAAAAAGTAATGACTTAATAAAATCAGCTAATTTTGAACTATTACTTTTCATTTATTTTGGGGGCTTTAGTTCTTTAATGTCAAATATCATGATTTAGTGTAGTTTTATATAGGCGCAAATTCAAAGAGCACAGATCTCTCACATGCAAATATGTTGAAAATATGTTTTATTTTGCTCACAATACAATCAGAACTGGGGATATATTTAGACTGTGTTTAATGCCTTGCCAAGCTATGTACCTGGCTACACATGAGCTTTCCCTATTATTCATCTGAAATCACTGTAGAAAAGCCCAGTCAAGAGAATTTATGGGCTACTTCAGGCAGAAATTTGGAAAAAAAGCATGTGTAGTATATTCATTAATCAATGAGAGTCATTTTTACGGTCTTGTTTTGTGCCAGATACTGAAATTAGATCTGTTAAGGGGAAATCTTCCAATTCATAAGGAGCCCTACTGAAATTGCTTAAGTTCAGCCAACAGATTTCACTCATAACCTTTCATCCCATAACTTCTGGAAAGCCACAACTGTCATCAGAAATAACTTGCATTTGTGAAATTCCATGTTACTGAATGCTTCTCACTAGGCAAAGTCAGAGACGTACATGTATTTAAAGAGATCTAAAACGTAAATTTCATTTGGGCCTTCAAGTCAGTCTCTGAACAGGCATTTTTCAATCTGATTTGAATCTTATACTTGCTAAAGAGTGAGTATAAGGTATTATACTCTGTAGTAATGCAAACAGAAAGTATAATAGGAAGGAGTCCTGCAGAGAACTATTAAAATGCCATGAATTTAATGAAAATCCTCCTTTGAAAGCTTGTGAGGAATTAATTTCTTTTCATCTATGTGGCCACAAGTCAATAATAGGAATTTTTAAGTCAGTAACTTTGTAGATAATTGAAAATAAGAAAAGATAGATTTACTACCAAAAAAATATTTTAAAAATTAATTTGGCAAAAGCAATACACATCATGCTGATTTCAGCTATGACTATGGTGTAAATGTACTCACAGTATATAGAACTCACACTACTGGGTTTTAAAGACTGAAACTGGTGGGATCTGCACTACAAAGAAAACACATACTTAACTGTAGATATAAATTAGTTCTAAATATCTCTATAATGAAACCTGCTAAGAGTGCAGCAATAACTTCAAACTTCACGGTTTTGCTCGATATCATCTAACTTGAAATTCTTCTATGACATGGAGTTTTCTCGACTCTCAAATTAATTAGTTTGATCTCTACTTTTATTTTTAATCTTTCCTAAACCTTCTGGTAGCAGCAAATTACTTGTGGAGAGCACAGAATTGAATAAAACAGTTGGACTAAACTAGCGTGTTGGAGGGAGGAAAAAAGCTTTGCAATTTATTAATGTATTCAAAAGACTGTTACAAAGTTTACAATTTAATTATTGGAAGATTATAGAACTGCTTCACTGCTTCTGTACTGTGTTAAATAAACTGTACGTGCAAGGAGTAATAAATGAAATTGTTAATTTCAGTGCATCCTTAGGGAATAGTAAGAGGGGGGAGTTTACATTATTTAGAGCTCCAAATGGATTTGAGTTTATATACAGTAATAAATCTTAACTACATTGTTAATTAACCCTGCCTCAAGCCCCTTTTTGCCTTAGGAGTTGAAAGACACAGTGTCTGTTAGGATAACTCACCATCCATGTGCTTAAAGATGCTTAGGACTGGGAGAATTTGCCGATAATAGGGCACCAAGGCCTCCCCCACCATTTCAGCCGACACCACCAGGTGCTGGATGACTTTCAGTGTGGTGCAGAGGACCTGTCGGTTACGAAGGTTCAGTGCATCTGTGATGCAAAAAGAACAACAGGCAGAAAGCAGAATTAATTTCTAAAATGTAAAGGGAGGGGGAGGAGTCCTCTAATGGACAAATTTAATTAAACTACACTCCGTTGGGAATTGTAAGTGGGCCTTTATTAGCCCAGCTTAGAAAGATCCCAAAGATGGATTGCAGTCCTGATGTTATAAAACACTGCCTTGTCTGATTGTTATTTGTTCCCACAATTTGTGCTGACTCTTCAGTAACCCAAAGAATGCAGCTCATTATTCCCTCATGCTGCCTGTATAATACTGGCATGGTCCAAACAAATGAAAAATAAATGTTCAGTAAGTACCACTTGGGGCCAATGGAACTATACAACTGCAAGACAACCTGCAAAGGTTGACAACAGATGCATTCTAGTGCAACAATTGGTGTTTGTATGTTTGTACTCATTTATTTCATGATAATTTTATTCATTCAGCTGACAATTCCTACTATTCTGAGAATTGGTACAATGAAGCAAATGTTTATAGAAAAAAAACCCCAACAAACAAACCTTGTAGGCTTTTCAAAAGAAAAACATTCTAGGGAAAAAAAAAAAGGTTTTGTCTAGCCTACTTAGATGTTTCTCTTAGCTTTCAGTGTCATGCTTCTAACCTTATGACACTAAGGCATTTCAAAAAAACCTCTTGTTTTTTCTCTTTTAATTTAACTAAAAGCAAGTACTTTGCATTCTCTCTTGTAGTTAAAAATGAGTCATGCTTGGAATCTGTATATTTTTTTTCCTTGCAAAATCCATCTATTTATAAAAGCATTTCTGAAATTATGCAGCTGGATAAATTTGTCAGCAATTGTCAGTTTTGGTATGGTCTTATATATCAGTCTAATTCTCCAGTGTTCTGCTCAGTTACATAGACTTCCACATCACTGCACTGGACAGAACTGAAAAAGAGAAGTTCATATCCATTACTATGTTTTATAAACACAGACATATATAAATATGTGATTTGAGACATCATAAAAAAGTATAAGCATTTAGAAAAAAATGCAGCAAAGAACACAACAAAATTTGAAGAGGAGCTATTAGTAACTTCTTCAAGAACTGCCTCTTCAAATGGAAGTATTAGGATAAAGATATCTTTACTTATTGCAGAGGTGTTGGAGCTAGATGATCTTTAAAGGCCCCTTGCAACCCAAACCATGATTCTATGCTTCTACAATTCAGTATTTCCTGTGCTGAGTTTTATCAGTGCACAGGAATGCCATTTTGTAGGGGATGAAGTTGTATTTTCACAAAGGAGCAATAGCACCTTTCCCATCTCTTTAAGCAAATTTATTGTACCCCACCTCCTTCTGCTGCTTATCGCACGCCTGCTAAGTGTTAAAAATCAGAGCTAGATCTCCAACCCAAGGGCAGGGCAGATTGGCTGTGTGAATGGACAGAGACAATTCTCAAAAATCAACTAGTAAATAATTTCCCTTCATGCCTCTTGGCATGCTTGTGAACAACATACTGAACCTACTGTTAGAAAACAGAAAGCCCAAGGTTCATCAATCTCATCCAAGCTAAAGGAATACTGCTAAATGAATATACAGACTGAATTCCATATTGCTTATTTTCTGCAATAGTCCCTGCTGTAGTCACCAGGCTGCTCTTAATTTCGCATTGCTTCTCAGCATAATAATATGTGGACAGGAAGACCAGCAATGCAGCATGCTCATGTTAAGTTCCAGCAAAGAGGCTAGCTATTCCAAATTATGCTTTTGTGGATGGATGTTCTAAGGCTTCTTTAGCAAAGAGAGACACTCAGATACAATGTTAAAGATTGGGTCCAAGTCTCAGGTAGGAAAACACTCTTTTAGAGAGTTACAGGCGTTATTCATTTTCATGGAAGAGTGGTTGGAATAGCAAGTTTTGGGGTTCCATCATATAGATTTATTTACTACTAACTTGTCATACACATAAATAATAGCTAACTGAACTAATAGGGAAATTATCACTAACACTGGCAATTTTCAGTACAATAGTTATGTCATGCATACAAGCATGGATGAATACATATATACAATTTATGAATTACTACAACTTAGTAAAATTAATTATTAATACATGCAAAATTAATTAAGGGATATAAAAATTAACCATTGACAGTAATCACTACTTCTTAATTTTAAAAAATTGTACCCACTCCCAAGAATAGGACTTCTGGACTGTTGGATCTGTCCTGAACTATAAGAGACCTTATTTCTAGGCATGCAGAGCATGTCATGTAAGTGGAAACGGCTGTCCAAATACTCCTAGGAAGAACTTTTGGATGGATCCCATCTGATGCTATAGACTTGTCTCTGTCCAAGTGGAGCAGCAGGTACCTGACCATTCTCCTTGGATTATGGTGGTTTCAAACTGCATCCCTATCTCCAGCTCAGGGGAATACAGGGTATTCTGAGAATAACTGGTTTTACAACTAAAGATGGAGGCAAAGGATGCTTTAAGTACCTCAGCCTTTTCCTCATCCTTTGTCCTTATACTTCCCCCTACAACCAGCAAAAGATTGGAGATAGATTCTTCTTAGCCCTCCTTTTACTTCTGATACAGATTTAGAAATATTTTTTATTATATTTTATGGCAGTAGCTGGATTAAGTTTTACTTAGGCTTTGGAATTTCTAATTTTCTCCCTGTATAACCTTATGACAACCTTCTAGTCTTCCTGAATTGCCTGCCCTTTCTTCCAATGGCCATAAACTCTCTTTTATCCCCTGAATTCCAGACAAGTGTTTCTGTTCAGTCATGCCCATTTGTTGGCGCATCTTTCAGCATATGGGGACAATTTGCTCCTGAACCTTTAAGATTTTCTCCTTGAAGAACATCCAGCCTTCCTGGCCCCAATGCCCTTCAGGACTGCCTCCCAAGGGTCTCTGTCAAACATGCTCCTGAACAGGCCAAAGTCTGCCCTCTGTAAGTCCAAGGCTGCAGTTCTGCTGAACTGTCTCCTTACTTCTCTGATAATTGAAAAGTCTGTCATTACATGAACACTGTGCCTAAAAGGCCTTCAGCCACCACATCACCCACATGGATCTCCATCCCCTACCTCTACCAAAACATGACTGAAGGACTTCACTGGCACTGTTCCTTGAAGAGTGGCAGGCTGCACCCAGGCTTATGTCTAGCAAGCCCTGTTTGATCCCTTTTCCCCTTCAAATCTAACTTAAATCTCTTTCAATGAACACTTCTAAGTCCTGTGCAAAGATTCTTTTTCCCCTTTGACACAGGTACCAATAGGCCTCATGTCATTTAAACTGCTCCATGACCAAAAAACTCCAAATCCTGCCAGTGACACCAGCTTCAGAACCAGATAGCTCTTCCTATTTCTTTTCTCATCATTCTCTGCAACTGGAAGGGTACGGGAGAGAATTACTTCCACTACTGATCCCTTAACCAGTTGTCCCCAGACATCTTGTCTGGATTTTATCACTGCATGCCTAAAAAATAAATAATGGATAATAATCAGAGGGCCATCTGAGGGAAGGAAGTTTTCTCTTCACATCTTTAACCCCTGTGGGCCCCAGGGAGGCATCAGACTTTTCCAAGAAGTAGGCCCAGTCTGCATAATCCACCTTCTGGTTAGCTGCTGGTAGGACCCTCCTACTAAAATGACCAGTTGATACTTTTTTTATGGAAGAAGTTTTGATGCAGAGCACAGGTCAACTTAACCTTTGTGACATCTTCATGCTAGATTAACCATTACACTTGTTGCTGTTTGGTGCCATTTGCAGAGTCTTGTACCTATTGTATTAGGGCACCTGGGAAGCTGGGGCAGTCCCAGAGGAGATGCACTTGTTGTGCCAGCAAAAGACCTTGTCACCATTGCCCCCTATCCCTTGAGTCATTCTGTTTTTCCAGGTGAAGAAAGGATAGGGAACATGTGTCTACCTGTGTCTTCTCAGAGAAGACAGGGTACAATTTCAGCAGTCTCCCTCTCTCATCTCACTACACCTCAGCCTACCCAACTCCTCCTGGAGCTCTGTCACTAAGCTAAGGAGTTCCTCTGCATGGTGCACCTCCCACAGCTGTGCTCACTGCTGTCTGGTACTGGTATGAGACTAGGGCACTCACTGCAGCCTGCAGAGGTATGGCTGCAGATGGTTATGCTAGAATCAAACAGACCGAGAATTTGAGCCTGAATCCCTTCAAATTGCAGAAATCGGCAGTGTATGTTAGGAAAACACTTGTAAATATCAAAAGAAAGATCATTAGGACTACAGAACTGTTGTTATTCTTCTTAAATAGTTGGACTGGGCCATGCATAGCAGCCAACCAGATTCTGGCTTGATTATATTAGGCACTTTATAAACATTCAATTAGAGGCAGTCTCTGCCCCAAAGATACACCACTTTCAAATACATGTTTATCTTTTAAAAATCTGGTGAATATTTCCCGTGTACTACCATTACTCCAAACCATTCTCCCACACAAATAAAAGGAAGAAAATATTAATGCAGTATATAAAAGAAGAAGTACATTCCAATACAGTGGAAAATATCAGTGGCATCTAGAGGTTAACAGAAATTGAAGAAAGTACTAGTATCCTTACACAGGAATAAAGAAGACCATTTAGGAATCTTGGTACTCTACAGCTACATAGCCCAAAAGAAGGAAAGATGCATAATATTCAAAGTATTCCAATTTAGAAAACATTCTAGGCTGTTGCCTCTTGGCCTAGAAGTCTGCTGGATCTATTATTGTGAAGACATGGATCTTCACAATAACTGCAAAGTGCACAACTGGTTTGTTTCTCAGTTAAAGATACCTTTCTGCTCCCTAAAGGATTTTGAGAGGACTTTCCTGCCTCATCGGTACATATTTTTCTTTGGTCCTTTAGACTACTGTAATGTTCTCTTAAGCAGCAAAAAACTCCAACCCAATAAAATTACTCTGTTGCTTGGTAGTTTTGATGTTTTCTACTTTAATGGTATGAACTGGAAGATTTTGCTTCTGATTTAGGATACCAAGAAATCCTCCAGCTTAAATAATAGCTCAATTGAAGTCTAATATGAAGTATTTTTCATTCAAACATGTTATTTTGTACTGCTATAGCTTTTCCAAGCAAATATTTTCTGAAGTTCATAAAAACTTTCTTAAACATAAGAAAATTTTACAATGATAGCACCTTAATATCTGATTTAAAAGCTCAGTATCCAAGTTTGTTCTATTTCTACCATTCAAAGCCAAAATAAGAGAGAGTTATGAAAACAGAAAGCATATTTAAAACACCATAGTGCTGTTTATTAAAGCTTGTTAGCAATGAGACAATATAAGATACCAATTTATTGACTTCAGTGAAGACTTTAACTCCATCTAGCCCCTGTTCTAGGTCAGCCTTCATAAGGCATCAATGATAATTCACTGTATTTTTAATTTCAGATAAATTTCATTGGCAATTCATGTAAACTGATGCAAATTTAGTGTTTCCTTTGGTAATTTCCATTAAGGGTAGAAACTTTCCTTAAGATATATGCCACTTGTTCACTTATCCATTTAGCAAGATGTTTACATATAAAGAATAGAAATAATTATTTTAAAACATTCAAATAATTTTCTTGAGTAACACTTCTTATTTCTCAAAGACCTAGAAGTTATATAAGTTGATATCTTTTATTTTTATGTGGCTGTTTGGAAAATTCTATCTCAGTCCCAGATATTGTCTATAATAGAAGCCACAGTTCTCATCTGATAGATGAGATGATTGATAGATTCTACAAGCCAGGAAACAAGACAGCATTTCTCCCAATACACAGTGCATTTTTTCATGACACAATATAGGTCCACAGAAGAGATCAAATCAGAACATTCTCTCCCAGATAGCACATTGATATCCTGAGCTTTACAGAATCAAATTAGTGTGCCTAAAGTTCTGTCTCTTCTCTAATTACTAACTATAGATTTTGGTAATTATATTAGAAGTTATGTTGATAGTGCAATTTTCTTCAACTTATTTTTTCAAATACACTTGTGACCCTATGCTTAGAAGTGCACCAACATTTTCCATCTTCTATTTAGGTCTCACAACCAAACTCTAAAACCAATTTATTTTACATTCAAATCTCTCACTCAATTGGTAAATGAGGCAACAATTTTAGAAAATTCTTTGCCTGAAGCAGAACAAGATACATAGAGTATCCAGTGAGGTAAAAAGCACTCAGGATAAAAATGCTTGACTGTTGTGATCTACTTAATCTTTTTGATCAAGGTCTTATTTTAAATTCACAGAGTCAGGTTTAAAGAAGTCCTAACATGAAGTGTTCTCAAAATGCAATTGATTAAAGTTAGACATACTTCTCTTACAAAATTTTGTCCAAAATCTTCACAGTGCATAATACTTAACTACCTGAACTTATATAATAGTTTTATGCTAAGCTTACAGAACAGTGATGAAGTAATGAAGACTGTTACAAAACACAGCCTTTCAATCAAAAGCGAATAAAAACCAGAATAAGAACCTTGTGTTCTGTACTTTGTGGAAGTGCAGTAAGAGCCTGATCCAAGTAACACTACAGATGTACAAAAATTTCTTTCCATACAACTGAAAGAGTGATGTGTTACAGAGAAACAATGGGTAGGATAAATAGGGGGTAAGGCATGAAAACATTATGCCAATTTTGTCATCAAAGACCTTTTTTTGCAAAGCCAAAGTCTAAGGCACAGAAAATGCTAAGATCCAGAAGTGAAACCCTAATGCTTTCAAGAAACACAATATAGCAGAATATGGAAGAGAAAGTCAGGTGGTGGCTTCTTTCAGCTTTAGTTGTGCCTCTAATTGTAGCATTTTACTAGATCAGCTCCTATAAAGCTTGAATTCTATTAACATTGTGGACCCAGTTTAATTATAGAGTATAAAGGACACTTAGAACAGAGTCCCAAAAACCTGCTCATTGACTATGCCAGTCTAGAGTTTCTATCTATTCCTAGGTGTACATTCCTTCCTCTGTGCTAAGATACTAAAACTGCACTGAGTATCCACCCTCATGACAAAAACAGGTCTGCTATCACTGAAATGTGATGCCATTTACAAAAAAGGTCTGCAGAATCAAAGTAGTACAGGCATCTGTACTGAAAAACTTAGTCTAGCATTCTAAATGTTCTCTAGGTCCTTGAAGAAGAAGAATATGGACAAGAAATACCTGATAAAACAGTTTTCTTAGACTTCCAAAAGGAATTTAATAAGGTCCCCCACTGGACCTCCATGGTTTCCATAGAAATAAATAATGACTTAGAAACTGCAGGCAACAATAAATGATCGCAGAGAAAGAATATCACTAGTAAGGCCTTGCAGGAATCTGTGCTGAATTTCATGTTTTTCACTAGATCCAAAGGTGATTTGGAAGAGTCTTCTCAGATGATAACAAAGATTTCTGATGACATCAAGTTTTTCCAGATGCCAAAGACAAGGACTGACTCTGAAGAACTGTACAGAACAACTGGATGATAACATTGCAGATGAAATTCATTGCTAATAAATGCTAAATATAATACATTTATGAATTCAGGAAAAAATAGCTCAAACTCCAACTTCAAAAGTCAGAGATGTGAATTACAGATTTCACTTTCCAAACATGGATGAGATTTATATTTATTGAATAAGGAACACAGTTTCTCCTCACAGAAAAGAGTTAAGAGGAGTAATAAAGGAGCTACTTCCTAAAGCAGTTGAAAATACCTGAAATGACCAGTTTTGAGCAGAAGAATCTAACATAAACCTAATTGCAACTAATTGTGCTGGTTGATGAAACCTGCAGGGGAAATGCTTTAGTATTTGAATACCAGAACAATTCAAAAAAATCAGAGACCTTTGATTTCTTTAAAAGTATTTTAAGTCTATAAAAGCATGCTTCTTTACTTTTATCTTTCAGTCTGTGACCTTAATAACCAGGGCTGGTTTTTTAAGAACAACAGTCAGCCAGGAGGAAAATTACAATTACATTAGTGTTTTAACTTACTTTCTGAAGGTGAGAGAAATCAATGTATATGATTTGCAGAAAGAAAATGAGAACAGACCAGAAAACCATATTTATTCCATAAAAATATTGCAGAACTTTGTGAAAGGAAGTATTTAACAGTCATTACATACTCCTATATACTGTGAATATGTGAGAACTATGATGATGCTTAGAACTGCTAACAACACATTCAGCTTCACATATCTAAATGCAAAAGTGACACTGATTTGACATTAAAGGGAAATTAACTACACTGTAGTCCAAGACAAGATTTTTAATGCAAATAGAATGAACAATAAGAAAATGGAAATCAAGTGCAAACAGAATGTGAACAATAAGAAAACAGAAATCAGTTTAATTTGGAAATTGATTAAACATTAAAAAGGACTCCATAGGTGACACAGAGAGAGAAATGCCCTATTCATTTCTCTAAATCTGACTCACAAAAATATCTATTACCTTAGTTAAATATTTTTGCCAAAGTTTAAGATATCCTTGATTTACTGTATCACAGAAGTTATGTTTAACAGCATGGTAAAAGTCTCAAGAAGGAAAACTTCAGTGTGCCTTAGGATGGAGATTATTCTTTTTGGACTCAATCAGAAGAACTGGTCTGCTGACTGGAACTGTGTAGAAACAATACTTTCTTCTAAATTACAAGTGCAAAGATGAGAGCTTTTCTAGCTTTTGGGTCTAAGTTCAGATTGTCTAAATATCTGTTTTAGGATTCACAGCACAGAACAGAGAAGATTCTGGAAAGTGGATGATCCAAGATACTTAAGTGGTTAATTTCACATTAATATCTTCATTAGCAAAACTATATGAAGATCTTCCTAGTGATCATTTCTAGCTATTCACTCCATTATCTGTGCTATGGTGTACTGTTCCTTCATATGTGGGAGTGCATTTATAAATTAGAGTATTGAAATGATCTGACTTTAAAAGTAATGCTGCTTTAAAAATATTTTTTATTTATTTTAGAGTTGAGTTCTTTGGCTATAGTTTTTTTTTTTTGTTTTGTTTTTACACATCTATATGAAAGTATCACCAAGTTGCTCCATAAACAATTGCATTAGCAAAAGTGAGAGTGTGGGAGCTGGAACAATTGATGACATTATGCATGCAAGGGTTGAAAACTCCTACAACAACATTGCCAGCAAAGCAAATGTGAATGGCAGTATGCTTGCTGCCTCTGAAAGGAGAGGAGGTGCTTCCATACACTGTGCTGCATGTCCCTGATGCTACTCATAGAAACAATAGACAGAGGTGCAGAAACTTCTGGCTCACTCAGTGTTTATGTCTGCATGTGTGTCTCATGCAGAGAACATTGGGGAACCCTGAAGTCAGGAATCTGAGAGTTGCAGAAGCCTAACACAAACAAGCAAATGGACTTAAGGCTTTTCTGATCCATTCACTATGGGAAATATTAAAAGTAATAATTTTTCCCAAAAATGAACACCAAAAGGAATTTTATACTCCCATAATGACCACAGAGAAAAACATAGAAAGGATAGACAGACTCCTCTGTTTCCTAAAAATAAAGAAACTCTCATGTAACCTACAGACATCTTTGCTACCCCAGGGGGCTGTGCCTGGCTTTTGTTCAGCTCTCTGCCACCAATGTAATCTCCAATCTGGGGCAAAATTAGCCTTCTTCTTCTGCATTTTTACCTGTCTGTAATACGAAAATAGCAATATGGATCTTCCTGGTAAAGAAGATATCTGGCTGTGTATTGTGCATCAGAACTTTCATGATACTGCTGCAAAGTACTTTGCTACTTGCCATATATCTCAATTTATATATCTTTGCTAAAGTTGAAATAACTCAAACAATGGGTTTGCCTATATCTTCTGTGAAAGGGAGCAAAAAGTCCTATATCTTAAGTAATCCCATTTTCTGGGTTTGTGCTATATTTATTTTTAGTTGGATTCCTTACAAGTTTGACATAAACAGGTAATTTGTTTCTTCTGAGTTTTATGTCATGCAATGACTGCATTTATAAACAATTTTATAATGTTTTTCCAGTGCATGATACGATATACTCTGAATTTATATTTTGAGAAATCAAAATATATTTCAAACATTTTTCTCTCTGAGAAATTAATGCCTCCAGCCAGAAGGATTTTTTTTCTTCCTCTGAATTTTGAGTAAAAATGTTCCTTCTAGTAAAAAAGTTCTTTCCAATGTGACAAAAAAAAAAAAAGAAAAGGAATTATTTTTCAACTAAAAGCATTCTTCTTTATTATTTTAATAATCTTTCAGGTATTTTAGAAGAGAATCCAGGCCTGTTAATTTTAATTGTCTGCCTTTTTTTAAGTCACTGCTTGTTTAACAAGAAAAAAATTTGAAAGGATTTGGGCTTAGAATAACCCACAGATGGATTAAATGATATTACTTTCATTTTTAATGATATAGTGTTCAAAAGTGTGATCTTTAAGCAAGGATGGCTGGGAGACAAATTCCTCCTTACATCATTAAAACATAATACGGAATTCTAATATTTAATATAAATGCTTTTAGAGAACATATAGGTCTTTACTAACATATTCCTTTGATGACCCTGAAGGAGAGAAAACTGCTTTTAAAAGCATTTTATCTGTAAAGTTGTTTTTCTGTCCTTCTTTTAGCATTTCCCCCTCAATCATATATATTAACTTGCCTAACAATCAATTTATTTACTCTTTCACAGTAGAAATATGGTAGTGGTCTAGAGGAAGACTGGTTAATCAGAAATAACTCACCCAGTGGGACATTTTAGAGACAGTAATCTGTGTAAAACATAGCTGAGTTTATTGTGGATGCTGCTGAGTCACAGAAATGTATAGCTATGACTACACTGCTGTATTAGAGAGTCATAGGAAATTAAAAACCCCTCAAAAGTATACATTCTCAGACTCCTGGAGATGGTGGTGTCTTCTTTTACTGTTAGCATGGCTTTAATTATGAAGAAGCCTTTATCATTGCTAACACTTAGACTCTTCACATATTAAAGCTGATAGAAAAGCATTCTTAAAATGAAAAATCAGCACTTTAGAATAAAATAAAGCAGAAACAATAACTACATTTAGCTAGGAGATTCTTTAATGTGTTCCAGCACCATAAATTATGACTTAAGACTGCATATCAAACCCATAAAAATATCCTTACCTAGAAATCTTATTCTAATTCTAAGTGCTGTGTAACAGCTAAAGCTTCCAGGTAATTAAATCTAAGCTAGATGCTGGTCTCAGAAAGACTTTTAAGTCCCAGCTGAGGAGATGCTGTCATAAACTTGCAGTCTTTTCTGAAGAAATTACTTCACCTTTCAAAAAACATGATACTACTGCAAATATATTTGGGTGATGTTGGAAATACAGCTCTAAAGAAATTATATCATTCCTCTCTTTATGTGTTTCCCCTGTAGAGTGAAAAAACGGCAACACTGGTTTCATAACCTTTCTCAAGTGTCAGAGAGTAAACATTCTGAATATTATATATTCCTTTTGACATTTTCAAAACTATGGTAAGACAGAGATAGTGACATCTACAATCAATCTTTTTAAATTGAGAAAAAAATTGAATGAAAAAACGACAATTCTGACCCTTCTCACACTATTATTTCAGTATTATCAGGCTCCAAACTACATTCACCTCCAGTTTTACAAAACTGTATTTAAACCTGAACTGTGTCATGGAAAGGAAAAAGAACAGCAATGATACCATTGTTAAACTTGGCTTCTTTTTTATGATTAATCATTAAATGTGATCATCTATTCATATAAGTGTAACATGCAGATTTAAGAATCACCATAACTAACTAGAGAAGGATGATGGTTCAGAATCATATCTCTTCAAGGTACTGACCTAAAAAAAGGACAAAACAATATATCTGAAAGACTAGGTGGTTCAAGAAAATAAATTTTAGTGATAATACACTTGAAGTTTAGTGGTATTACATTTGTGTTAAAATAATTTATCGACTTTTACAAGTTTTTTTCTACAAAAAACCCATGTTTGACTATATAAAACCCTCAAAAGCAGTATTTTTAAAATGACATCTGTTGATTTCTCCTGTCATTTTAGGTGAACTGGTCTGTACAGTAGAGGATTTACATTGTAAATATAGAAAATCAGCTAAGGAAATGCCACTTCACATTTTCAAAGACCAAGAGCAACTCTGTAATAAGAAAAACACTAACCAGAGAGTCTATTCTGAAATACTGCACACATCAGGTGAGTAAAGGCATAAGCTTTCTGGCCTTATATCTTAAAATTTACTGACATGTGCAATAATTTTCATGTGATGTTCAGGCTGTCATGTTTTACAGCTTAATTAGCAACTTTTCAAAAATTTACACCATATAAATACAACTTATGTTTCTCCTACATGCTCACTCACTTTTTATTGGGATAATGAGCTGTGGAACAACAGGAAGAATCTTGCTTCCACCGTGCTCCAATAGGTCATGGACTCCTTGACGAGCAAAAAACTCATATGGAAATTCTGTTTCACAAAGCCCATCAAAGAACAAAGGCAGAAAGTAATGATAGTCCAGTTCTTCAATCTGTACCTGAAAATACAAGATAAATAAACAAATAAATGCAATTTTTCAGTACTAATACAATGGGATCAGGCCAACAGATAATTCATGCCACTTACACAGGCATGTTTAGTAAATAATAATTCATTTTTCATCACTGCAATATATATTGAATCACAGTATGGTTTATGACAAGATATTAAAATACAGAAATATTAGAACTTAAGAAGAGAATAAAAATTAATATACTTCTATATATTTTCACTTTTTGATGAGTCAGTACCAGATTCTAATATTCCTGCTTACACACTTTACTTTGCAAATTACTCATAGGAATCAAACCAGTCATTTTAAGAACAATACTCTGCCTCTTTCAAAAAAATTTGATGTTGTATCTTCACTTGGACATTCAAAACAACAAATAAGAGAAACAGTCCTGTGAGCAACAAATACCCAGCATGGTACAAACATCAATATTTGTACAATAATTCCCTAGTTTGTTGAATACTGATCCAGTTCACTTCCTATTAATTTGAAGAGCAGAATTATAAAGAAATTCCATGGTTCTCTATTGTGAAGAAAAGGTACCGAAATTATGTACCTATTTTTAATAGGAATTTCCTTCCAATCGTAAATTACAAAGTATGCTAACCTTAACAAGATATGGAAGGATTTTGCACTCTAGTTTTCTTCCCTTTTCCTTCTTTTACCCATTAGGACTCTAGCACAGAAACTCAGGCTAGCCAGGGATAATCAAAAGTTTGTTTATGGCCCGTCAAAGCTCTGAATACAGCTGAGAAGTAACTCAACAGCAATGAATTTTCTCTGAAAAGAATATGATCCTCCAAATCACTTGGAGACCAATCCATCTCTTTAAGAATGCACTTCCATCTTTAAAACACTGCTTAGCTGGTACCAAATTTTTCCAGAGAGATTTGGTAGCATCCAGGTAAGATTCTTCACACTTAACATGCTTTGTCACATAGGCCAAACTGAAGCTCCAAATATCCTAGATAAAATTTGTCAGTTTAAGCAAAACAAAAACCTCACTCATTGATTTCAGAAAAAAATTGCAGTCTCACTTGAACTGTGGAAGTCTGAACTAAAGCAGCCAAGAACTGAACTTCACAATTCTTGGGTAAATCAAAGAGTGAGGAAGTAGCACATAGATATTCTCTGAGGCCATGGTTCATTTTTCTCCTTGCTTGACTGAGTAGATCTGAATCCTGGTCTGGCACACCTTAGCTACTGACTTCAATCTTTCATGTTGAAACAGATCAATCCATGTAAATCAAAATTAAGTGGAACTGATACTTGAAAGGAAGCATTATGCATTTGCTGTGAGTGTCTCAGTACTGGCAGTCATAGTGCCAATGACATACTAACATAGCCTCACATGCACTGATTGTTAATCTCTTACAGGAGATTAAAAGGGCAATTGAATAATACCTATTCACTGATGTGAATGAAATCAAGTCCCAGTAGTGGATCATGCAGGAGAAGGAACAAAGGAAACTCACATTTTCTGTTTTGTCAGCATCATATATTGCTTGCTTCACTGTAATTTTTTTCTCATTGGCTTTTCACTTCACAAGAAAAAAATCAGATGCCTTTATAGTCAATAAGAACCCAGGGAAATGGCCTCAAGTTGCTCCAGGGAAGGTTCAGATTAGATATTAGGAAAAATCTCTCCACAGAAAGGGTTATAAAGCACTGGAGCAGACTTTCCAAGGAAGTGGTGGAGTTGCCAACCATGGAAGTGTTCAAAATGTGTGGCTATGGTACTTGAGAACATGATTCAGTGGTGAACATGGTGGTGTTGCTGGATTAACAGTTGGACATCATGGTCTTTTCCAACCTTAATGATTCTATGACTATATAATTCTGTGGATATATCATGGTCAATTTGTGGGAAATTTCAAAAACAACAAAATAATTAAGCAACAAAAAGAAATTAACTATTATGACTATTAATAAATAAAATAACAAGAATTAAAAGACATTGAAATTCCTAAATTGATGGGGTTTGTATTTCTTGAGGTCATTCAGCATACTATTAGCAATACTCAGTAAATGATAAAAGAAGCCTTCCCCTGAAGTCACAAGAAAGTTGTATCAGGTAATAATGGACCAGGAGGTCAAAAAATCATTGAAAAAAAAAGCAGGACCAAGAAGAAGCAATTTTTTCATGTTCTTTGTCAATAGGACAATAAAACTTTCCTTCATATTTATTTTAATGTTTCATTTGTAATCTATAATTTTTTTGGTATTGAATGCTTTAGCTTCAGAAAATCAAAACCAAAACCTGTAACTGCAACTTCCATCTGGCAAAAACTTCAGATGTTCAAGAGAGATGCAATTCTTAATGTCAGCTTTTTTTTTTTTTTGAAGGGTGGTGTTTCACAAGGCAAAACACCTTACCACACTGTCTCATTGAGATGGAGTTTAGCATGTATTCCTTATATGGGTATTTGACAACTCTTTTAAAACTAAAAAGTATTTCCACAGTGAAAAATGTCCTCGATACACATCCATGTTAGGTTACTAAATCAGAATTTGCATCTATTTTGCTCCAAACACACATACAGCTAATTTTTTTTCTCCTAGTCTTCACTAATACCTCCACTAACTATAACTGCCAGTTATCTTTTTTCTCAAAGATTTGGAAGTTCTGATACGTGATGCAATTTTTCTTTTCTTTTTTTTTTTTTTTTTTTGTGCTTGAAATATGCTTTTTCTCTTTCAGATATGAAGAAAGCTTCTCTGCTCAGAAGCTTGCCAGTGTTTTTCAGCAATAATGACTGGTAAATAAAAGATATTATCCTTATCTATCAACTCTGTATTATGGTTGCACATTACATATACATAGGAATGATATATCAATTTTAAGGTAAATATGATTTCAGGATTTAAAAGCAACTCAAAGTTTTACACACAACACAAAAGACTACAAGAAATCTTTTACAAAATAGACATATGACAAGCTAGTGATTTGTGTGTACTCCTCAATTAGTTCCAAATGCCTAAATGGTTGGCAACTAGCATGCCTCTGAAAATTATTTTAATTTCTAACTTATTTCTTGAAGTGTCAGCTGTCCAAGCACACAGGCAATTTTTACTTAGCTTTTTTTGCTCTATAATAACTCCCACGATATGGAAGCCAGAAATATTTTGTCTTACATTCTATGGTGTGAAACTCTTTCCTTCTGTGTTTACTATTTAGCTTTTCAAAGTGGCTATTATACAGCTGTTCAGAGAAAAATGTGGTTTTTCTGGTTTTGCCTACAACATCCTTTTGTGTTTTATATCCACCCACAAAAAAATGCTGATTAATGCTCAAATTCTTGGCAAACTTGTCCACATCTGACAATAATGCTGTGGCTATGGATTTTAAGAAGAAATCTCACAATAACTCTTATGAAACTTCTGTACTAGTGGTTTGTAAATTTTGCAGACATAGCCTCTGAATTTTCAGTAAAGAGGCACTAATAAAAATTAATGTATAATATATGATTAAATACCAAAAGCAACCATAGAATGAGTAAAATCTTTTGTTTCATGAAACTTTCAGGATCTTTATATGTTCTAAAAGCTCCCTAGGTGAAAAACAATACACAGTTAATAAGTGCTGCTTTATTGTTACATAAAACTAATGTACAAAATGGGAGGAAACTAATCACAGAATTACGGTGAATTTGTCCAGGAGAGAATCGTTCCTATGAAGCAGCCCATCGTGAGTGGTAAGAATGCTGAAGCAAAGAAAAATTAGAAAAAGATTCTAGATTGACAGCAGAAAAATAAGATTTGTGGCTAATCTGCCTGAGAGATTAAGAAAACAAACTGTTTGAGAGAACTTAAGGTATAGAAGTTTAACAATAATGGTATCATTGGTCTTCCTAAAGAATTTTATTTAAAATAATCTAGTCAACCATATGACAAACCCAAGTTTTGGAAAGTAGTGTTTAAGCCACATAATTTAAATTTCCATCTCCTTTCACACAACTGGTTACAAAATACCATGTCTTTCATCTAATTATCCAAAAACAAGATATGATCTCTCAGAAACATTGTATCCAACTATGTATGTATTCATTTAATGTCTTGATCTAAGGCATTAAAATTAAGTAAAGAAACTCTGGAATTGTTGGCTTGATAAAGACTAACAGGAGTTCATAATGCTTGTAAAGATTTTATAAGGATTTTTGATAAAATAATAGTTTCTCCTAAGATTTACTTCAATGTCTGTGGTTTTGGTTAATTAAAAAAGAAAAACAACAATTTTGAACAGTGTCAGTTTTTAACTTCCTTTCCACTTTTTCTTCCAAGATTTCTTTCAACCTTTCTTTTATTTCTTCCTATATCCTGTACAAATAGCCAAGATGAAGCCTATGCAATTCACAGTTTTTGGTTTCTTGCTTTAAATATATTTAATGCATAACAGCATATCAGTTTTAAATCTTCACTATGGAGTGAGTAATGCTCACTAGTATTTCCCTTGCTTAGATAGATTTTTCAATATGGTAATTTTACTTATGGTTCCAAACACAATTCCACTGTTGCATCTAGTCCCTGGAAATTGTCTAGCAAGAAAAAAAATCTCTTTTTAGTCTGCTGCATTTCACCTTCTAATAGGGTCATACCACAATTATTTTCTATTGAAAGAGACTTAGTCTAAGTAATTACCTGTATCTTATCAAAACAAAAAAATAAAAAAGACACCTGTGCCTGTATTTTCCATCCAGTATTTAGCAATGAAATGCTAAATACTTATCTTAAAACAAGTGGAAGATTATCAGAGTTGAAGAGATACAGATAATGGCAAGGGACTTAACAGAAACCATTTAGCTCAAACTGTATTTAGAGCCTCTTTAACATATTCTGTAGACATTTTACTTCCCAAAGAAGTTAAATAACAAAAGAAAATATTTGCCTCCTTTGGATAAATTAAGAGAAGCAATAAGAAATGTCACTGGAGTGTTACTATACTGGATATTTGAATTTAGCTTTGAAATAACTCCTCATGTAAAAATAAAACCCAAAATCTAAACCCCTAAAAATACAGAAATGTTAATACATAATAATTTTGAACTTACTGTATTTTCTACTACCTTCATTTTAGCTACAAAAAGAGCAGTAATTTGTGAAGACAAACCCCATCACTCCAAATGTCCCCCCCTTCCTACTCCTTCTCCCCACTTTATGCACCAAGCATGATTCTATAGGGCCTGGAAAATCCCTTCAGTCACTTGGGCTCATCTGTCTTGTCCCTGCCCCCACCCAACCTCCCATGCACCCCCAACTTCTTCACCAGTGTGGCAGAAAAGCAGAAAAGGCTTTGGCTCTGTGTAAGCCCTACTCAGCAATAACAAAAACATCTTGATGTTATCAACCCTCAATTCAGCACAAATCCAAAATACAGCTCCATACCAGCCATTGGGAAGTAAATAAACTCTACTCCAGCTAAAACCAGCATGATATGATAACCAAAATATTTTCTTTTCAGTTGCTACAGCTGAAGGTGACAATCTAATCTTACTGGGGTTATTGAGGTGAGGAAAATTAATAGTCAACATGAAGGTCACATTATTCCCTGATAACTAGAGGATCAATGGCTGGTTCAGAAATGGAGGCAAGTAGGAGGATAAGAATTTGTGTAAAATCTTCTATGGCTAGAGAGAGAGAGTAAAAGAAAAAAACAGCCTGCAATCTCTTGTTATAACAGTAACTTCAGAAATTATTTTTATTAAACAAATGTGAATCTCTAAGTCTGTGAGCTATGCCATCCAGAAGATAATCTAGCACATTTCTGTAAGGGGGGGATTTTAATTCTGCATTTTCATAAATCTTTTTAATTGTACTGCTGGGATTTAAATTCTTAAAATATACACCTCACTCTTAATACAGAGCAGGAAGGTCTTGTGAAATATACAGGAGGATCAGTGTGCCACCCAGGAAAAACAGGATGACAATTAAGCCTCGGATTATGGGATATAGGCCTTAAAGTGGATATGCAATATTGAAGTGACAGATTAACAGCAAGGACTTCTACTACAGTATAGGAGTTCAGTGTGACAGGAAATAGAGTTGAGCCAACTAATTAATCATTATGAATTACCAATATGTTGCAGCTGTGAAAAGGCTAAATATTATTTAAAATGTATTAGCTATTTCTAGTACAGATAGGAAATCATTAAGGCTACTACACAAGACAGTCACAAGACCTCACTTGTCATTATCATCAATTTGCCTTAATATGAAATATTAATAGAATTTATTCTCATTGATTCATCATTGGAAATTACTGGGAAAAACTGATATATATATATATATATAGGAACACACCAAACTGAAAAATAAATATATATATATATAGGAACACACCAGACTGAAAAGGAAATTAAGTGCTAACTTGTTCTTATTTATTTGGATTCTGATCACATTGGAATTTCTGAGTCAACTGATTTCTAAAAATGCATGTTAAATATATTACTCTTTCCATATAGAAAATAGGTGTTGACTACACTTCAAGGACTCCTTCCTTTTAATTGATGGGAAGCATTATAAACAGAAGATTAAGCACTCTGAGAAAAGGGCTCTGTAAACATGACTCTGACAAATGTGGAATGTACCTGAGAATTATTCCCCTGAAGCAAACAATGGACCACAAGATAACCGCAGTAGCAGACAAAAGTATTTCTGCTACTTCAGAATGTATGCTTATCTACTTACATCCTTCTTGCTCTTCAAAGGCTTACCTTACTCACACATTTTCAGAAACTGAGCTCTTCTCCTTTTTCTTTATGTGATTTATTATGTTTTCAGAGTTTCGCAAGCATAGTAATGTAAAACTTTAGATTAAGAAAAAGAATAATAATTTCTCTGCATTTTGTTCATCTTTCATGTTTGCAATTGCCTAATATGAGCATTACATTATATATAAAGATCGAGTGCATATTTTAAAGCCACATGACATTACATGTATTATATACACCTAGACAGAGCTGAAATGGAATTAGTGACTCTACTGGGAGCTGTAGCCTGGTGGTAGATTAAGTTCCACCCTCAGCTGCAACATCTAAGAACCTCCCCCAGATCCACTTAGGTACCAGCAAGAAGCAGAGGACAAGTTCTTGTCCTATACTACAGAAAGCACAGAGGATTATCATTGCAAAGAAAAAATGTTCAATTCTGCAGACACTTTATCAGACACCAGTGGACAACTCTTCTCTGACAGTGAAAGCAAAGACACTAAGACTGTCCCACGCAAGGGGAGGAGGCTAGGTATAGCCCACTCTCCAAGGCTGAATTTGAAGCAGAAGGACCTCATGGAGCTGGCTGCAAGACTCTCCCACTACCTTTGGAGGAAGATATTTTGATCTTCATTTATTTACTTCAGGCAGTATGAAGTTCATTTTAAACATCATCATCAGAAGAATGAACCAGTCTGTTCATCCCCATAAAACACATGCAGTAAAGAACTAATTCTAATTTTTTTTTTTGGAAATAAACATTCTTTTGTTCAAAGAAGGTTTGTCCCATTTTAATTGGATGAAGCCTAACACATCATGTTATTTTAAAAGAATTGTGAAAGTAAATCAGGAGAGTGCCAACTGATTGTATCACATTAGTGAAACTAATGGCAAAACAATTGGGTTTGTTTTATTTCTTGATATTATTTTCCTTTTTATTTGCCAATGTTCCATGCACAGCTGTTTGTGAAATTAACTTGCAATTATCTGGTTTTAATAAAAATAAGGAAAAGCACAAAAGTTAGAGATAAAGAAGAGCACTGGGACAAAGAAATACATAAAGTGTCTGTGGGAAAAGTTAAATACAATTCTCTGAAGATTTATTTTAATATTAAACATAAAATGACACAAAACCACAATATAATGTTCAACTAGACTTGTCCATACATCCATTTTTTGTCATGTTTAACATATAAACGTACAGAAAACCTGGCAGTTTTATGGTGTTGGAAACTGTAGAAACTTATAAAAAAATCATCAAATATTATCATTTGTTTTTTCAAGCAATTAAAAATTAAAAATGACAAAACCAAATTAGAATAGTGATTTTTCTATACTAAGAGCATTTTATGATACAGTTCCTATTAGCTTCTGACTCTACATTTATCTCATGTATGAAAATGACACTTCTCCCCATGAAAGAGCAGGATCTGAACAATTCCACATAACCATCCAGAATCCAGAAAGATACTATAACAGAGTGGGAGAGATGCCATGAATGCTGTATATCTAAGCCAGGAACTCTTGCATCTTACCAACAAAGAAGTTATGCAGTCAAATCATCCTGAAACAAAGTGGAGAAAGCAGGACTACACTATGTCCTTCTTCATTAACTTCAGGACTAGTACAGAGAAAAACCAAAATGGTCTCACTGCCTCCAAGTGTGCTTGAAAAAGAGCATGGACCAAGAGTAATTTTGGAGGAAATGACTGTCTTGAGGAGATGAAGCTCACCACCAGAAATCCTTTGTCTCATGGCTTCCAAGAGACCTGGGAGATGGCTCTGAAGTTAGTTCATATTTTTCAGGTCTAACCTACTGGAAGGAAATACCCGAGACAATGTACTAGCAACACTGAAAGGTCCCCATAGGTAAATTACAGACAGGTGAATCAAATCCTAAGTGAACAAATTCCAGATATTGACAGAACCCAGAAACAGAAGGGAGTACTGCACCATCTGCTGGCTGACACCAAACACTGTGAAGGTGTTTTATTTCAAGAGCAAACAATGAAACAAAATAGGTAGGATATTACGGAAAATGTCAAAGTCAGATTTTGCAACTAACCATCTGAGTTACCATAGACAAGTTAAAATCTTCCCCCTGTGAAAATCTGTGTTATTTCAAGGAAGTCAAAATTCAAGAGGAGCACATAATTTTCAGAACTCATAAGCAACAGCACGACTAACAGATGTTTGCATGAACTGTATCTATGCTTAAAATCAAAACAGGGTGTGAGTCATTCTCTGGCCCAATGCTTAGTAGTATGGAAGATACAATTTCTGTACAGCTAAATTCTTTGTACAAAACAGGGTAGTTGACTTTAAATTACATACTGTAAATAGTCTTGGTAGCTACTGATCCTGAATCACAGATGAACATTATTTGGGCAAAAAAGCACCAGACAGAATCATGGCAGAGGCTGTGCTATTAGCATACTTAAACAGTGATGCGTCAACGCTCAAGGCCACACTGTGATATGAACAGCCCTCCTAGTTTACATGGGGCTGTTGGCATGACCTACACAAACTGAGATGGAATGAAGAGAAAAAAATAAATTTGAAAAAATAACTCAACAGAAGTTGCCTTGAATAATGTTACAGCATACACCATAACACATGTCACAGCTGAGACAGCCACAATACACAGAGTATCATTATACAATTTCAGAATTCATCAATCTGTACAGAGTAACACCACATCAGGAAGCTCCAGGTGTCTGCCCATACAGAGAAATACCATTCTACTTCAGCAGGCAACAAGCATCTGCCCTTCTTGTTCTTCAGCCCAGCCTTTTATACCCTCATGCTCATGCATTGCACCCGTGTGCCCTCTGTTCCCTTTGGTGGTTGGTCAGCACCCCTCAGCACTCTGTGTCTAGTTATCTTCAAAGCTGCTCACCTACTTTTCACAGCTGTAGCCCATTGGGAATGAGGTTCCACCACAGCCCCATTCCCAATTACTACAAACTGTGGTACCTACAGAATAACTTTTTAATATTGTATTAAATATATCCAAGTGTATATGAGGAAAATTTTAGGTGCAGAGGCATTGATCAAGACTATTAAGGAAGTTGACTTGATTAGACATTATTACTTTTAGGAAGCTAAAAAAAAACCCAGTTTGGGAGGAGATGGCTTGTGGCATCTGACACAGGTGTCTATGGAACGAAACACCTGAACATAGCTGTTACATTGACAGTGTAATTGAAAATGGCATATAACAGCTGGAAAGAAGTTTTCAGATGACTTTCAGTCAATACATCCCTTGGCATTTAACAGTTGGAAAGAAGTCTTCAGATGACTTTCAGTCAATACATCCATATGATCTTTGCTGATTTTCAAAAAAAAAAATGCTGTGAACAAATTCAACAGAAACTTAAATATTGCAATTACTCATTTGTTTCTTTGAGGCATATTTGTTTACCTGTGATAATTTATCATGTTATATAAATTTGGATTTCTGTGCATACTGCCATGCCAGTCCATACAGAAGTTTTCTTCCTACATTGGGTACAATGTTAGTGTTATGATAACTGAGTACACTCCTAGTGATCAGGCAATTCAAAAGATCTTTCTCAAATTTCTCAGTATCAATAAAAAAATCTACTTAGGTATACATATAAAGCACTTCAAGTGGCCCAAATTACTGTAGACATTAAATTTAAAACTCCTTCCAGACGTAGTTCTGATTTCTTTATTAAGTATTTATCTGCTCTCTCAATGAAACTTTTTTCAAAACCATTTTCATTTCAACAGAGTAAGTCCCTGGAGAAATGGAGTAGTTTTGATAAAATGGAAAACATTAAAATGGACTATAATACTCAAAGGCTTTATTTGGTTGGGTTAGAAAAGAACCAAATAAAATTGTTCTTTCAGTAAAAAAATTTAAAAAGCTTCTCTAGTGTAGGTAAACCCAATGACCATTTGTCTAAGTTCAAGTGAAATTTCTTTTAGTAAAATATATTTTCTGACTTAGCAACAGAACAAGTTGGTAAAGGATTATTTTCTAATTAGAACCATGACTAGCAACCCTGCTTGTAATATCAGAGCATGGTTATTTTTCTCTTTGGCAAAACATATTTTATGTATTTCTTTTGTTTCAATGCTACATTTATCTTGAAAATTCATGTGTCCTCTAATGCTGAAAATGTGCAGTCTTATAGGTTTTTAAATTGTTTACAGAGTGCATATTACTGGGAGTCTAGATAAATTTAAGAAGGAAAAATTAAAGCATTGTATTAGTACATTATTCTATTTTAAAAGTAGTCTTTAATTCTGGAAACAAGAAAGAAACAATTTCAAATTATTTTTCCAAGATCCCAGAATCCCTCTTACATTTTGTGGATCAACCTTGCAGGCATATCTACAGTCTTCACAGAAACTCGCAAAATACTGCTTTTAAAATACATGTATTTAATATGGGAACATGCTACATATATTGTGACAGTGTTTGCCAATATAAAATCCTACCGCTAATACACATGAATTCAAGACAATAAATTTCTGAATATCTATAAATAATATAAATATTTGGAATTTGCATAGCAAACTTAAAAAAATGTTCCAATCAACTGTTTTCAAAAACAGAAGCCATTAATAAATAAGCTAAATTTTGTGATTTTAGCTCAAAATTAGACTTCTTGCCATTAAAAAAAAATAGAGTATTACATTTACTAAGATTATTTAGTACGGTACTCACTTGCCACAGTAATGCTATAAATTTTAACCATCCAGAAATCTGACTAAAGAACTTTTATTCAGGCTAGATGAAACTCTACTGAAAATTATGGGCAAGGACAAACTACCACAGAAGCTCAGATAAATAACAACTGTAGAATATGGCAATGATAGTTCTGGCTGATTTTTTATTTTCTTCAAAGGTAATAAAAACTGTAAACTGAAGACAAATTTGTGGAAAGTAAACTGAACTTTTATAAAATAACTATCAGTTAAATAAAGTAAAATAAATAACAGCAAAATGGTTGCTAGCACAATGCTTTAATATCTCTGCAAGGCTCATGAATTACATTATACAAAATACAGTATAACACAGCGCAGTAAGTCAGAGCACATTTCACAGGATCATTGCCCAGTTTTTTGCTTTTTTTATACAATTTATCAGTGAAAGATGAACTGTGCCTTTCTGTGTGTTGCAGCCGGCATTTTAAATGAACAGATTTTTATAATAGTTTTCACTAGATGAAACCAGATCAGGTCATTGGATTTGCAAATTTTCCTTAAAAAAAACCACACTGATGAGGTCAACACGTCATGCTGTATGTGTCTCTCAGTTATGGAATTGATATGTGTCCTAGGTATGTATCTTTATAAGTTTACTTCATAAGATCATTTTTGATTGCTATATCTAAGTTTTATGTTTAAGAGAGTTTCTAAATTCAGAAGGAATGTTGTTATGTTTTGAAATTGGCCATAAGAATAAATTATGGACAAAAAACTTGAGAAATTATGCCTATATGTGTGGGGTTTTTTTCCCCCAGTGCTCTGTTGATCATAGCTATATTCATTGACAGTTAAATAGCATATATAAATAAGTAATGTCAGTAAGCTGAACATAAAAGTTAAATGGACTAAAACCTTTGTCAAATATAAAGGAAAGATTACAAGTTTAAAAAATGATTGGTTTCCAGGTCATATGAAATGTAACTGCACAATAGGGGCAGAAGGGAAGTTCAATGCAGGTAAAATAAGCCACTGGATTTGGTTTGCTTTGCATTGTTTTGTGCCTAAGTCCTATATTGGACTACTTTGTCATGTCAGTACTCGTAGTTGATTTATGGTTGATATGGTTTTATGACCAATCAATAGTCAGGTTCTCAGGTCTAAATTTCTATGTATTTTTTGTTGGTTAATATGGCTGCAGAGTTTGGGTGACCCTATTAATGCAACCATTCCTGCACATTCTCTAAAGGTAAAAGTAATTTTGAAAAGAAGACCAACAAAGAAGATCTGTTCATTACCCTTTACCGGAGATCGAATTAATTTTTCTCAAATAGAAATATCCAGAAGTCACTGAATCCTTACAACATAAATTCTGCATATCCATGCAAAGTAAATGGAAGTAGCCCTTTTTATTTAAGTAATCTTCAAAACAACATTAGTGATGATAGCAAAAGCCTCTGACTACCAAGGCAGGATCACTGAAACCAGCAGAAAATCTCACTGCTACATTACACACTTGAATGAACCAATAAGGTCTCAGAAGTGAACAGCCAAAGTTAGAAAAAAATTTAAAATTTTTGAATACTGGGATATCCTAGATAAGATACAGGATACAGGAATTGAATGTAAAATTTGAACTTCTTAGATGAGACTGCAAGATGATTTGTTAATGGAGACTTGCTCTAAATGTGGGCACTGCTAGCACTATCAAATATATTAGTTTTATGACTCTCAAACTGCATTCTGAAATGAAATACACTATAGTCAGACTGGGAAGAAATTTGTTAAAAATCTTACCTAGAGAAATAATTCAAAGGCATTACATGGCATAAATACAACTATAAAAAGACTTCACTAATGCAATAGGGATTTCAAGTTTTACAAACCTCAGTATACAACAGTCATCCAATTAAGAAATTCCTTGTGCATTTTCTTCCAAAGACCTATTTCTTCAGCAATCACTATAACATTATGTGTTTGCTAAGCAGTATGGTGTAATCTTAGCAATCTTACAGGAATTTGGCACTAAAAAAAAAAAAAAGGAAAAAGAAAAATAATAAAAAAGTAGAGAGGCTACCATGGACTGAGTTCCAAATCAGTAGCATTTGGGCTTTAATCACTCCAATTATTCCACTGTCTCCTAGCTACCAAAACAGAACTATGTAATGCAAAAAAAAAGCAAATTTTGATCTACCTTTTCACTCATTATGCAAATATTTGCAGGATGTATTTTATTAAAAAGTAATTAAATTTTTGCATAGCTGTCCAATTCTTACATTGTTGTCATGATGCTTCAGTAATTTCATTTGCTGTCTGAAAGATGTGGTGAAATAAATGGGTGGGTCAGTGATTTTTGTACATGAAACTCTCTCTGGACTAAGCTGAGGCACTTTCCCAAATAAGTACATTAGCACTGTTTGTATTGTCTCAGCACTGGGGTGGGAAATTAACCTTGCTCTGTAACGAGCTAAAACCAAATGCTTGTCACTATGGTTTTTTCACAAATTTTCTTTTTTAAAGTATGTTTTATTTGTAAGTGAAGGCTTGTCACCCTACTTCAATAAGCTTCCAGGCAGCTTTTAGCTCAGTTAGGATTGAGATGTACTCTAAAAACTAATGTAAATATTTACTTTCATGAAATGTAAGATAAACCCAAAAAGTGAAATAATAAAAAAAAAAGGAAATTGGAATCTGATAAAGATTCATATTAATAGCTATCAAATGGGCTGTGGAATGTAAATTTGAAAACAGGGTGCACACACATTGCTGGAACGCTATGGAAAATCTATTACAATATTCTTTTTTATTATTTCCCGTACCATCATTAAGTATTAGTTATGCCTAACAATACCTTAAGAAGAAGATAATTAAACATCTGCAGGAATCTAAGAAGGTTTTAAGTTGGCTTAATCAAATTTTAAAAAGAGCAACAAACATTTTTGTTATTTGAAGAATCCAAATTATGTTTGATAGACCACTCAGTGGCTGCTACTGTACTTACAGCTTTGCTCCTACACTACGAAATTCAGTAAGATCAATTAAACTTTATAACAACTTCCTCTAATCACACCAGACAAGCATTCAAGATGAATATTCTCATAGAATAAAGAACACTAAAAATAATTTACCATATTGAGATTCAAGTGATCATAATCAACTTTCAGACAACACACTGTTAAGATTGATGGTTTTTTTGTTTTTATCTGCTTTAGTATTATCATTATAACAAAAGATGTCTTCTTGACAATACCCAAAGAGACCAAAATAAGATCTTTAATATTTACATACCAACTGTTTCCAGTGTAAAAACATTCTATTCCATTTTATTCACTAAAATTACCTCATATATAAGGTCTGGAATTTCAATGAATAATTAAGGATATGATGTTGGGCCAATTCTGTACAGAAAACAGAGAGCAAAATTGTGATTTGTGTTGTTTTCATATAACTGAGCCACTAGTTTAAGCCCCCATGTCATTTGCAAATTCAGTTGATGGTCCTAATTCATCATCTTAAGTAGAGTGAGCTTGTCTTTGCAGTCAAAGTAAGTATTAACCTCTCATTTTAGAGACTGAATTTACATCATAAAACCAAAAGCCATGTCTCCATTTCATATTGCTGTAGAGTGGTTATGGAGTTTGCCACACATTGTAGCCCCAAAGACTGGTCTTTGGGCAAAAGTTCTGCAGGGAGGAAGAAGACAGTGGAAAAATGGAAAAAGATAAAAGTGATAATGGCTAGCAAGTTTAAAAAATGAATAAATATAAATCTGCCATTTTAAGTCAGAGTACCCAACTATCTCAACTGATAACTCAGTAGAAGGTCAAAAAATGCCTGTTAAAAACCTGTTTCTCTCTCACACAGATGAATGAAGCTTATAAGCTTATAAGGATGAGTGTATTATTCAAATAGTGAAGATTTTATTAAACCAATGACTAAAGTTCTGATTCTTGAGAGGAATAATTTCTTAGCCTCAGTGGTTTCCTGTAAGGATACTTTTCACTGCATGAGGATTTCTTAGACTTTGTATTATTACCATTTGGTCTTTTCTTAATTTCCTACTTGCAGGCATTGTAATTTTGCTCATCACTATATTTTGTATCTTGTCTTCCAGTGGAATATGCTCTCAAATAAAACTCCAAGAGTGAAACCTCAGGCCTGTGACAGTAATACCCAATCCTTCAATTTCTTGTCACCAGCCAAATATAAGTTCTAAGGCCCCATCCAGTGACCAAGATGTGGTTTAAACTGCATCTGAACAAGAATAGCTTCCAGCTCCTCAGCACTAGGATAATTCCTACCTACATCCAGATTCCTTGAAAGGGAGAAAGTACGAGAATGTGTAACTATTTCCTCTCTCAATCTCTGTCCTCTTTCTGAGGAAAAGGCACCTAAACAGGGAGGCTGGAAAGAGTTCCCTATGAAGCCAGGCCCCTCAGTGTCCCAGGATTTATTGTAGCAAGAATCTATTTCCCAGTTCAGAAATAAAGTAAGATTGTATCATCATACTCACGGAAGTTTGGCTCAGTGACCAGTGAAGTCCGTGGAAATACCATTTGATTGGTCAGAAGACAAGCCCTCAGTTTATTCCAATGGCTTGTTAGTTACACTGTTTTAAGTAATGGGTTATTTTCATCTATTACCAAACTGATGAAATATCCTGGAGTACCAATTTCATGATACAAAGGAAACAATTTTATATGAGCACTAACTCTGTCACAGTTCAATACAGGATATTTTACTGAAAACAGAATAGGTATTTAACAACTTTCATTTTGAGAGCTTTCACACTCTTTCTGAGACCAGAACAAGTAAGAATTCACATTCCATCTTCCTCTGTGGCAAAACTGCCTGAGTAGGCCTGGCTATATAAGAACTAGCCTTTGGAATTATTTAGCCAGGTTTATGATTCCACATCCAAAATTTAAAGCCTAGTATTAAAATCCTCATGGTTGATACCACAAATACACTTCCTCATTTGTATGAGAAAATTTTGAACAAATTATCCTTCAAAAGGTAACAGGTAAGAACATTGAAAGTGAAGATATATTTGATTATGATTATGATTATGATTATTATTATGATTATGATTATGATTATGATTATTATTATTATTATTATTATTATTATTATTGCATTGTTCCATATTTTCATTGCTTATATTTTCTTGAAATACTTTATCTCCTATAGATTCTTAGAATGACAATTCTAAGTCTTTAAAAATAGCTCTTTTCATGCCAAAGTGCCTTCAGCTCCCAACAGCATTATTAACTGCCAAGTTCAGGTTAAAAACAAAAAGGTCAAGGATTATTAAAAAGTACATCTGGAGGCAAAACCAGTTGCCACTTCTTCATGTAACTTCAGCCAAATACATCCCAAATAACTTCTATCAAGAAAAATGCTTATAACTGACCTCTTAATAACCTTATGAGTTCCTCATATACAAGCATATGCTTATCTTACAAAATGTATTTATCATTTTGGGGAGAAAAAAAGTATTTCTTGTCATCATGCCAAGCATACGCACTGTAAGCACACTAACACTTCAGTACTGAATTCAAAATTCCTGCCATCTTCAATATGCAAAAGCATTGCTGTTCAGCCATGGCACAAAGTAAGGAAGATATGCACCATTAAAACACCAAAACAAAAGAACCCCAAAAAACAGAAATGGGAAATTAGCAAACTGTATTTGGTGGTAAGATAGATATTAAAGACAAACAAACAAAGCCATACTTTACCCTTTTTTCAAAGTTTTCAAACAAAGCTAAAAATAACTATGACATCTAACTACACTGGAGGGTAAGTTATCAAAAAAAGCTTCTCATTAGTTGTCAGTTAAGAGTAACTTCAAAAGCAGTCCCTGAGCATCCAGTTATAGCTTTCTGACAACCTCCTTATCTTTTACAAACTGTTGTGAGAGCTGAATTAAACCAGTATGTCCGAAAAACTTCTTTCTAACAGTGTGTATCAAAGGAATCACATGCATCTCATCTGTTAATAACTCCTTTTCAGATCATCAAGAAAGGCTAAGTCTATATAATGAAAAATAGACAGAAATCTACTTCTGTCACCTGCACATGTGGGGTTTCTTTAGTCTGTTTGTTTTGGATGGTTAGGGTTCTTTACTATAATACCATAGAAATATATTAATGAGGATTTAAATATACAATTCAAAATGTCAAACACTTCTAACTGAATAGTGATTTTTTGTTTCCACATTTAAACATTATATTTTGGAAGCAGAATTGAGACACTATCTTCTATTAAACTTTCATTTTCCACTTTTTTCACGTGACATATAATAATCTATTATCTGCATTCACATCTGCTTTGCAAACATAATTATATTGACAGCTTCCTGAACACACTGTTCAGGACACACTCAATGCAAGTTCTGGCTGTGAATGTTTCAGAACACTTCAGAATTCAATGTAAAAATTACATAATTACTTTTAAATAGTCTGATTTTTAGAAAAGTAGGTGGTAGTATATGAAAGTTTAATTTTATCTCTTTTTGTAGCTTTTAAATTTACCTGAACATGGAAAATAGGGTTCTTCTTCCTGTTGTTTCAGATTTTTTTTTTCTCTGCTTATATCGAGAAAGAGAATAAGTCATAGGGCATTGGACAAAATCCCTCTGTAAGTGTAAGACTAAGGTAATACTTGAGTAATAATTATGGTACTTTCCAGATGATACAAAAGAAGGCTCTTACATTGCAGAGCCCCTAAAAGCTCATATGTGTAAGCACATGTGTGTTTATATCTTCCTTATTTTTTTTCAAGAGTGAACAAAAGCACAAGGCAAGGAAAAGAGTTTCACCAAGATTTCCTGCCTTAGTATAAAAATACTCTCCAGACAGCAGAGAGAGTAGAAAACCACTGACATGAGCAAAGTGGGAAAAACCCTTATTTGTAGTAGAAAAAAGTTTCACATCCTCAGCCCTACAATCTCCTGAAAAATTGTGGGTTTAATGCCTCAATAAAATTCTTCTGAAAATATTAGCATGCAAACAGTGACAAGCCAAAAATCAGATTATGACATTAAGACATTCAAACATCTGAAACTTGAATGTCTGAAATTATTCTGAAAATCTGAACAGCTTCATTGCAAAATGTGATTCCCATACCAAATGAACAACTTTTTGCAGTCAAAATATTCTATACCCACAGTTACAATGACAAATCCTAAAAGGCTTTAAAAAATCAAGAAAAATCTGCATATATTTACATATTCACATGCTGTTTTCATCATTTGCTATTATGTTCAATAGTTTTAATAATGTTTTTAACTAGAGTGAAATTAAAGATGAGGTAATAGGTTGCATCAAGCTCTAGAGAAACCCTTATTTGTACGGTATTTCTTACTGACAAACTGTATGATCTCTGTGGAACTGACAGTTTTTGTGAGCATCATGTTGGGCAGACTATGCTTCATTTTGTGTGGGAATGAGGGAGGCCAGTTTTTGAAGGAGCTAATCAACTTCTAGAAATGAGAGAAAATCTCTGGGGTGTGTGTTCTATGCAGACAGCTTCTTCTATAGAGGAAGCTTGAAATTAGGCTTTTAGTCAGAGTGAAGACAAAAAAAGCAGGTGTCAAGTTGAAGCTCTTTCCCATCCCTAAATTCCCCTAGTATTTAGGAAAGCAGGACTTCACACTTTCTTGTAAATAAACAAATTTGCTTTAAAACATGAACTTCATTAACACTTTCTCCTCCAAGCTAGAAAGATGTGCTTTAAGTCCAGTTAATTGTTTTGGTGAAACCCATAACAAACAAGTAATGTATCTAACTGGAATTATTTCTTCATGGCATGTAAATATACTCACAAAGGAACACAGTAAGGAGAAATGAAATAGCCCAAGGTTATTTTCACTGTCATATAGCACTGTACTGTCATGCAGTGTACTTATCAAAGAATTCATATAAATTCAAGCTGAATATATAAAATAAATCTTGAAGTAAGAGGATAAGAATGTCCTTTATATTACACACCATCTCCATTTAAAGCCAGCTTTTCTCTAAAGAGAAAATGTTTTTCCTGTCTGACACAGTGAAGCAGTGAAGCCTTCCACTTTTATATTTTTAAATTCACATTTCCCAGACTTGTATTCTGCAAAACCCTGCTTACTAACCCTGAAAACAACAAAGCATGTTGACTTGGAACACTGTGATATCACAGAATAAATTACTGGAAAAGATGGACAGAAATAGGAAGTTTCATCCAGCCAGTTTGAGAGGTCAGCTGCAGTCATTCTACAGAAATGCAGATTGCAATTGGAGTGAGCCAGGATACATTTGAAATCTAGAAAGGCAAAGAAAGAAAAGATTTTGACTAGAACAGGACCAATGGAAATCTGACCCCTGGATATAACCAGATATCATCAAAAATTGTCAATGTATACAGGCACTACAGTGGTTCACTGACAGAGAACTAACTTGAGCATGGAGGTCATGAGGGCTGTAGAACCTGGTATTGAATAGAAACAATTCCTTGTGAAAAAAGGAGCAGCTAATAAAAGAAGACAGAAGCGTTTATTACTCTTTATATCAAGTACTTTCTAAGAAGTTTGATGGAAAATGAGACACCTTTATGGTTTATCTGAACATTTAGAAAAGTAGTATTTTATTTTTCAAACAAAACAAATTTACTGTGGAAATCTAATTACTGAATATATCCTATGATTTATTACATGGACAAGAAAAGACACCACTAGAAATATATTATTTTTTTCCACCAGACACATTGAAACATAATTTCCAAAACCGTTTTCATATGGAGAAATGTCTACCACAGAAGTAAACTTATTTCATCACTTCTTTATTTGACTCCTGCATAAAACAATGCATTAAATCCAGGTTTATTTTTGGTCCTTTACTGACACTTTGGGCCAAAAATAGACCAGTATTTAATGAGATAGTGTGTTTAAAAATACAAATATATTTGGCATTTGAGCAAATAAAAATATTTGAATTTTGCTGTAATACTGTGTGGATTCCTTCAAGCTTTCCCTATAAAAACTAAAAATCAAATTTACTTTAATTTCCCTCTGCCTTATGAAATAGTGTCTACATTTACCTAAAGAAATATAATTTTTAATGGAGTTTGTTTGGGTTGCTTCTGAAAGTAAAAATGACCCATTACAGAATCAAAGCTGCCTATGCAATGACCTCAGTACAGAAGGTGTCATCTCTTCCTAATTGAACTTAATAATTGGCATTAATTGGTGGGACAATAGTAGAGACAGAATAAGAAATAGTAAGGGCTCTCAGTCAGACACTCTACTGACCTTGCTTAAAAAATTGAGACTAATATATTAATTGTTATTGTTAAATTAAATAGAAGTGGACAAAATATCCAAATGGAAAAATGTTTTAGACTTTTTTATATGAGCCTATATAAAAAACTTTACTTAAATCTAGATGGATTAGTTTCATTGCATTACACTTAAACCAGATGTTTTTCAATCAGAAAAACATGCAGTCTAATATGATCTATTTTATAGAAAGTCATGCTTTTTTTTCCTTCCTTGTTTTCTTCCATGATATTGTCAAATTGATTAACTTTAGCGTTACTGTGTAACTTCTATAAAAATCCCCCACTGAACTGAATATGTCACTTTTAAAGATGTTATTTGGGCTTCCTAGTGTGATTTTAACCTTATAATGTATCTACTCATTTTGCTCTTAGTTTAGGCCTGCAACAACTCTGAATGGGATAGATCAAAGAACAAATATGAATAACAGAATATAAGTGCATATTCACTAATATTAGAAAACAGGGTTCTGTTGTAGTGTTCACTCCTATAGAAGACTTCTCTTTGCTTCTGCCACTCCAGACTTCCTTGTATTTTCCATAACTAAATTGCAAATCTCCTATTTATAAGCTGAATATAATGGATATTGGTGTCTGAAAATGAACACAGATTTAACACTTCAAAATTGTTCCTACAACCAGACCTATAATTATTTAATCAGTAGCTTATAATTATTTAATAGCTAGTTTATAATTATTTAATCAGTAAACAAATATTAATGGCAATTTTAGATATATACATAAAACTATATAGTGAGAGGGTATAATCTGTATTTATCTATCTTGACTGATAACAGGTTCTAAAATCACCCTACATAAACAGTGGCCTTCTTCTTGAAGCTTACATATGAATAGGATATCAACTGACTTGTTTGCACACTTCTGCAAGTGTAATTCTGGAAGATCTATGGAAGTTTTCCATGAATATAATTTTTCAAGGCTAATTTGTTTGGGAAATATTCTCTAACCTCTAATGAACATAATCACTGATGAATAAGAATTAACCAACTTTTTCCTGCTGCATAACACTTAACACAGAATGCTGTATGAAAGACAATAAAGGGAGGAACATTGTGTCAAATACAAATTTTTATGGCCAGCAGAATAGGAGAGGGGATTCTGCCCCTCTACTCTGCACTGGTGAGGCCCTACCTGGAGTGCTGCATCCAGTTCTGGGGTCCCCAGCATAGGAAGGACATGGGCCTGTTGGAGCAGGTTTTGAGGAAGGCCACAAAAATTATCAGAGGGATGGAACACCTCTCCCATGATGACAGACTGAGAGAGCTGGGGTTGTTCATCCTGGAGAAGAGAAGGCTCTGGGTAGAACTCATTGTGGCCTTTCAGTACTTAAGAGGGACTTAGAAGAAAGATGGGATGAGCTTTTTTTGAAAGGCTTGCAAACATAGAAGAAAGGTTAGTGGTTTTACTAAAGAGTCAGATTAGGTGTAAGGAAGTTTTTTATGATGAGGGTGGTGAGACACTGGAACAGGTTGCCCAGAGAGATAGCGATGCCCAGTGCTTGGAAACATTTAAGGTGAGACTCAACAGGGCTCTGAGCAACCTGATCTAGTTGAAGTTGTCCCTGGGTTGGACTATGTGGCCTTAAAAAGTCCCTTTCAATCCAAACTATTTTATGATTATATTATTTAGCAAGGGAATTCACTCAGGTTGGAAAAGTGCTTTTCCTTTGTGATGAAAAACTCAAGCTTTACCCAAAGTATAAAAATCACAAAATATGATAAACTCCCTTTCTTATCTGCAATGTACAAGCAAATTTTAGTGGATTGCCAATGCAGCTGAATATGAACTTTCTAAATCTGGGAAAAATCTGTCACAAAACACAGACTCAGGAGATATCAAAGAAGGTGTTGTGGAAAAAACAAATCTGTACTAGACTTTCCTCCTGCCTCTCTTTGTAACATGTTGCTGAAGACTTACAGGTGCAATAAATGCTAAGGTCATAGAAAGTTATACTTTGTTAGAAAAGAAGTTTTACCTCTTTTCCCAAAGAAAGAAAATAAACCAATTTCTCTACAAATTTAGTTTTAAAAATACTAAAAGTATTTCAGAAAATCATCAGAATGAAAAGTCAACATCTAAAAAAACCACTGGATTAATTGTCTGCACAATGTTAAATCCCCTCTTTGTATATCTAGGCCATTGAATTCAACAACTTTTCAAACTTTAAATTTTACAATCAACGCAAAGAAATAAAGTGCAAATGATTGGAATTTGAGTTATTTAGGAAGCTGTAAGTCTGGTAATTCCTAACTTTCAAGTTTAAAAAGCTTCATCTTAAATAATGCTCTTCTAGCCCATCTGATATATATAGTCCCGTGAGATTATGTTTTTAGTACCAGATTTTTTAGTCTCCATTATTCCATATTGTAGGAAATCATTAAGTTTTTTGATAATCCACATATGTAAAGTGGATATTTCACCAAAAAGAACAAAATATGATTCGAAACAAAGATCACAAGGTACCACTATCATAAGTGTCATGAAATACAGAGGTGATTTTGAATCATGGTCAATTATTTTTTTACATTAGCACTTTCATATTGTACATGGTACAGTGTATAATGTGATTTTGTCTTGGGCCAAAAATTTTGAACAAACGTATCCGTGAGATCTGGTAGAGAACCTTAACCATAGAACTGTTGTGCCAGTACGAAGACTGTGAGGTAGATTTTTGTCCTATTTAGAGGGAAGGGGAAGGGGAAGGGGAAGGGGAAGGGGAAGGGTCCCTGCAACTTGCTGTGAAACGGACCTATAATGACCATCTAGTCCAACTGCCTGATCAATTCAGGGATGGCCAAAAAGTAAAGCATATTGTCAAGGGCATCATCTAAATACTGGGCATCAGTCACCTCTCCTGAGTTTGAGTCACTCAGCTCTTCACTCATCTTTGTTTCCAAAACTGATTTACTGAAAGTAAATTCTATTTCACTTTGTGATAATCCAAGTATTTTGTGGCAAAAAACCCTCAAATCAGAGAGTACATGTGTTACTAAAGAGAAAGACAATTGTTAAGTTCAGTATATAGGATTTGGACACGTAATTAAGAAAGACTAGACATCAAGGTTTAAGAAATGAAAATCTGCTGTTCTCTCCTGAATTTTCATATTGAGAGTTTATGACATTTATTTTTCCACAGTAAAATACACTGAAGTCTTCTAATTAAGTTGCATATCTGAGCAATAGTGCCCAGTAATTTCTTTGCTAAATGTCTACCAATATTCAGGTCACGTGAAAACAAATTTGTTTTGTTTCATTTTTACAGGGGCAAAAAGTTCCCTGTCACTGTTGTTTATTGCTGTAGTTTGATCTCACAAAGAAAATATCTAAAAATATATTGACATTGCTGGTTCTTCCACTACTTTACAGATAAATTAAAGTTTATTATTAAACATAAACATGAACTCCAAACACTTTAAAAGAAACTTTCAAATAAAAAGTAATCAGAATATAAAAGTCCTATCAGTTTATTAGGTAGCTACTGATTAAAACAGTGACTGCAAGTCAAATATACTTTTTTAATGAAAAAGGTACTTCAATCTAGATCTCTTTGTGTCTTATTCAAATTCAACATGCAAATATAAGAAAGAAAACAGCCATCCATGATTGTTTCATCACAGACCACAAAAGAATTAATCTATTTATTTTGACTAAATATATTATTGGAGAGTTTTTCAATGACAAGGTTGACTTAGATAGTATACAATGGTCTGCATTCATTATTGCAGGAAAGATATCTATGAGCTCTAAGTAAAAAATCCAATAAATCACTTTTTATTGCTAAATGCAGCAGCTGAGAGTACTATGAGGTTATAGATGTGCAGTTTTACTATTTGGATGTTTCAGGTCTTTCTCAGAAATACAAACTCCACATATCCTAACACATATGTATTTTTTTTCCTAAAAGAACAATGACTCTAAGCATGTTTTGATTCACGATTCTCTGGATAATAACAAAGACATAACAATAACAGGGGCTAAAGAAAACCATCACTTTGGAAATATTTAAAGAAGTGATATCAAACTGAAAATTATGGCATGAATTGTGTAATGATACAGTTTCCAACACAAACTGGTTTCACCTGTATGGCAAAGCAATACTCCAATTTGCATATAAGCACACTTTTAGATGCAGGAGCTCCAGCAGTCTAACCTACTCAACTCACAGTGGACTTTCACACAATTTTCAGAAAAAGGGACATCATCCTCATACTGAATTCTCCAAAATTCTACAAAATGGACAGGATAAAATAGCAATAGTGTTAACAGCAATATGTGTCCTGCTCATTACCAAAGTAACTGAGTGAACACATGACCTGAAATGCAATGAGTGTTACTAAATGCAAAACAAGCCATACAGGCGAAAAAAACCCCTCCAGCAAATTGGGAAGATGACCTCAAGAAAAAGGCCAACTCATCAATCATTCACAAATAAATAAAAAAGACTATGCTCACTAGGGAGCTGTATCTATGCCGTAAATACAAGGTTAGAATTTGGAAAACATGGAATAGAATGAAAAGCAGAGAAAAAAATACAGTGCAAATCATCCAGAATATTGTAGGAAGTAATGATTACTTCCCTTCAAACAACACCTCAGGGTTAAAAAGTTCAGAGATCGTGAAGCAGCAAGATAGGTAAAGTATTTAGAAAAAAAGCCTGAGGAACTAAAAAAACTCTGACCAATCATTTCAAAATAATGATGAATAAAGATTATTATATTGGAAGGACATGAAATAATGAATGGTATCGGAGAAAACTGATTGGGAGCTTCTGTTCTTCCTGTTACAAAAATCCGCAAGGAAGGCATCGAAATTAAGGAAAAATTAAAATAATAAATATTTAGTCATAAATGCATAACGAATACATGGAACTAATCAAATAATCTTCAAAAAATGCAAAGAGATTCAAATAACTGAATAATAATTTTTACATCTCTTATTGAAAACTTATTCAATCATTAATTTAATAATACAACAAAAGACAAAATTCAATCCCTTACAAAGAATGTTGAGGAGTTAGGAACGTGGGATACCTTGTGCTTCACTGTTTTGATCCATTTACAACTACAAGAAAATATTTTCAGACAATTCTGTACTTCTACAGAGGGGGTTTCCCTTTTCTTCCCACTCATTCTGGCTGAACCAGAACTCAAAATACGACAGGTCCAGGCTGGTTCTCCTTTTTTTTAGTATAATAAAAGTAGTAGTAGTTGTGGTGCAGAAGCAGTGCTAACAGACATATGAGGAACTGGACAAAGAAATAATGATTCAGGGAAATTAATAAAAAGGCTTTGCTTTTCATGTATAAATCTAACCTTCTCAAGAGTCATACCAACTTTAGGTTGTTGTCATTAGAACTGTATGGAAAAGTTTTAATAAGAATAAGGCAGAATGAAAAAATTCCCATGCAGGACAAAGAGTGCAAAAAGGGCTAGAGAGGCCTTTCAAAGCATGTCAGCTTCTTTGAAGTCAAGCAAGCATGGCAGAAGGACAGCTAAAATGAATGTTTTCCATAGAGATTACAGAATCTTGATACAGGAAAATTTTAAAAGAACTCTGAAGCTCTGAACTACCTCATACAAGTTGCTCCTGCATGGGGGTTTGGACCAAATAAACTTTAGAGGCCACTTCCAATAATAAAGTATAATTTATATTTATAATAGCCCAGTATGAGTATCTTATCTCAGCCCGTACTTCCACACTCTCAGAGTAAAAGAAACCTCTTTAGTGCTTATCTTGCCATGGAATACAGAGCTGCCTCCTAGTTTGCTGCCAATCTGCCAGTACACTCAGTATCACTTTTTCCTTAGTCACATAATTATGGGTAATGTAGCAAGTTCTAACTCAAACTTTCAACCATTTCTTCCAGAAGATTACCAAGAATTTAGGACATGTAAAAAACTTTTTCTAAACTTAACTACCATGTATGTTTAAGAAACATCTTGTTTCAGTAGTTTCAAATTGTTAAATCTCCTTGTAGTCATGACTAGCAGTCACCTACTGTATGGGTATTTTGGAACATTCTGTTCTGCACTAAAATGCCAGACAAAGATACTCTATTTACTTAAATATTTTCATAAGTGTTGAAGACATGCTACTTAAATGCAGTTGTGTTTCACCATTATAATACAAATTTTAATATTTAAGCTAAAGATCATATATTCCTCTTAGGTAAAAGACTTGTTCAAAATAATACAAATAGAGATAAAATTACTGCAGAACTGTGAAATGTAGAGGATGCAGATGTAGGAGGGATGAATGTATTTCACAGGCTCATGAAGCTCCTGTATGTTAAGTAACCATGCTTATTCAAAGAAATAAAGCAGCATAGAAACATAAACCAGTGTTTTCTTTGGCTTATTTGTTGATTTTGATAGGGGAAGCTCTTCAGAAGCACTAGAGGTTTTAAGTACTGAACTTGAAAATTTTTGTCTCTGCTTGAAACTTACATCCTTCCAAACTACTGGGATGAGTGGGAGATTGAAAAATAGATTCCATTGAAATGTGGTGGAAGGAAGAAAATCAGTAAAAGGTATTATCAAAGTAAAACTATAGCTAAGCCCTGCAGTTTGAGGGCTTCTGTTAAATATTAAAGGAAAAAATGCTTGAAGTAGATGGTAGCTGTATGAAGATACACTAGAAGCTCTAAAGGTTTAAATGCTACATTTAATAATAAGTTATTTGTATCAAAGCTACTAACAACAATTTATTGTAAAGTAAATATAGCTATGAAATTTCTGCATCTGCTCCTGTAGGGTGCATCCTATCATGTGAGTGACAAAGCAAAGTGAGAGTGACAGAACAGACCACAGCAGATACAATAACAGTCAAATGGGTAAAATGGATCATAAAATTAATGGATACATACACAAATATGGTTTACTTGGAAGGATTCAAAACATCTTAAAAGCCATATAGCAGGAATTTACTGCAAGGACAAGGATGGTTCTGTGTTTGTATTGGCACTTTTAGAAACCTTTGATAAAATGGTGCATTCTCACCTATGAAACCCTACTTTAATATCACTGGAATGAAGATCTACGGAAGAGACAGGGCTGTGATTCTGAGAGTGATTCAGAATGGCAGTCAAACTTATTCCATGTGAGAAAGGTCTGTGTTAGTGCACCAGTTAGGGAAAGTAGGCTTCTTTTGAAACAAATCTCCCTATCATCCTCACTAATATCAAAAAGTGATCCTGGAGTGCTTGAATTGGATTCCATTTGGATAAAGCTAAATCAAAAAATGTGCTCCAAGGGCTTACTTAGCCTATTCCAACTGCCAATGGGTATTCAACGCACAAAATCAAAGCAGAGAAACCCATAAACCATATGGTATGGATGCAAATTTATCATGACTGACTGTTTTACAGACCTGCTTCTATTGCACCTTACTCTTTGCTAAAATGATGATAGCTTGTGTTTGTCCCAGGGAAAGTTTCTTCTTACTCCATTGTCTACAGAAGATGCTTCCAAACGATATTTAGCAGGTTAGGTATCTGAAATTGCAGACATAGAGCACCAAATCCATCAGAAGATTCTTATGGAGACTAAAGAGCAACAGAATAAAAAGGAAAGTCCTCTAATACAGTGGTAACTTCCTGAAGTACAGTGATGAGGGATGAAACTGAGTATTCAGTTCCTGTAATTGGAGAAGTTACTAGCATGATTCCAAAGGGTTATGTGCTAGCCTGTACTGTTAACTATATTTAAAAAATAACGAGGAAAGGGCATGATAGATTAAGTTCATTATTAGTAAAGGCAGAGTAATACACATGTGAGAAAACAATAAAAAATCCTAATTATACAATCCTGAGAGTAGTACTCAGGAAAGAGATGTCAAAGCCCCTGCAGATGGTTACCTGAAAATATAGGAACAGAATTTGGAAACAGCAATAAAGAAAAATAAACTGGTTGCAATTATTAGTAAACATTAAGTAATGGTCATAAAGCTTCATCACGTCAGACAACAAATTCACCGTGCTTGGCTGCTGCAAAATTTTGTACTAACGTGACTCTAGAGAGGGTATAAAACAAGCTGGGAAGATGAAGAAAAGGGCAGCATGGATCACCCAATGTCCAGAACATTTTTTCCATAGTGGAAAAAACAAAGTAGGGTAGAACTGTTCTGTTCAGATAAAGTGATGACTGAACAGCATACATCAGAACCATGAACAGTAGAGGTGTGAATTGATAACAATACTTCAGCATTCTTTTTCATAATGCAAGCAAAAAAATGAACAATGAGTAATAAATTTAAGATCAAAGTAAGATTTTTTTTTTCATAAAATGCATAAGGAAACAACAGAGTTGATTGACAAATTGTATTGTAGAGATCAATTAATAAATACATTTAAGAGGACTAGGAAAGGTCCATCCAGTCTTCCTAAATGCAAAAATTTTTATTTAACGTCCCAATTGGAATGCTGTTAAGCTACTGAGAGTTGGAAACTGGGAGGGTACACTGGAGAACACAGATGAAATATTTACCTTGTTGATTATACTTTCTTCAACTGTTGCATGCCAATCCCCTTTAGAAATGAGACAAACAGACCTTTGACTGAGCATAATAGGGTCTTGTTGTTATAAACAATAAGGTATTTAAAGTTTTCTTGGGCTCTGATTTGAAAGAAGAATATGATCACTGGAATTTAAAAACTAATTTGGGTAACAACCCTGAATCTATATTTTTAGAATTCACTGAATTCAAGTGTAATCTTTTTGTTCTCATTCAGGACTAGGATTGGGCTTATTAAAAATTAATAGACAGCTTTTTATCAACTTCAGTAAAAGTTCTGAAATTTAGTTTGAAGTGACATGTATAATTGTCAGTCAAATATATGAACTGAATGTCAAAAATTAAAAAGAGAAGGTAAATTCTTTCTCCACATAATTTAATAGTAGAAATAAATCAGGTATTACTCCTGCAACTAGGCAAATTACATCTATTTACCTGTCAAATTAACTTGAAAATACAGTATACCAAATAGTGATTGTAGAATCAGACTTCTAAGTAAACTTACTTACCTCTCTCTTAATAGAAAACACAAGCATCTCTTCATTACCATACACTCTGAAACTAATCATAAAATGAAAGAAAAATACTAGAGAAGAAATTATGGAAAAAAATAATGGAGAAATTAATGATGTTGGAGCACTGAACTTACTGCAAAATTCATTAACAGTAGTACTTAAAAGATTCTTTTATAATTTCTAGAAGAAAGCTTTTATTATTATAAATAACATTATCTCAAAGGTAGAAGTATGATTGGAAACTGTTTTAGCCATTAAGAATACCCCTACTTTAAGATAAATAAAACTTATTTTGTAAGAACAGTAAGACTTTTCAAAAAACAATGTAATATGGCTTAAGGGAAATATTTAGGTATGCAACAAAAAATCTCTCACTTGATATTGAACTATTACTTGTTCATGTACTGCAATAGGAAGCAAGTCTTGTTTTACACAGCTGTATTTATCAGAGAAAGGCATTAGTAGCATCCCTACAATGCTCAGCCTCATTTCAAGAAAAGTTTTTTTTTTTGTATTGCCAACTTTCTAAAGGTGGCACCATGAAGAATAGGCAGTGAAGGATTCTTCTGTTTCTGTATGCCATTACTTTTCAAAATCTGTTCTCCTGTCAGATATTAACGCCTTCACTATTTTATATTTCATTAAAAGCATTCTGGCCTCCTTAGTTTCCACTAAAGAACAAACATTTTAGAAATATTTATACAGACATTATAAAATGAATTGTGCACATTGTTTCAAAGTGTCTCTATTTGAGCCTTCTTTCAGAATAGTATCATTCTCTATGTTATGATCATTATTACAATGCCAGCTATCTTAATCTATTGGTTTAATGCCTGAATACACTACCAGACTTGTACTACAAACTTTTTCAAAGTTGCATGTAAAATGTTTTGTAGCTACTTCTGGAAAATTCCTATTTTAAAAGCGAAATACAAAGGTATTTTCCTAGACATCTGCTTTCTTCTTCTCACTCACCAGTCAATAAGACCTGTCTCCAGTTAAGTTAATTTGCATGGCAAGATTTTCTCAGAAGTTTCAGTAAGAGATATTGAATAGAATGAAGAAAAAAAACCCAAGCACAATATGATATTAACCATAAAAGCAGGTTTGTGATTTAAAAGAACACATTGTGATTGTTGTGCAATTTTGAAAAACTTACATGAGTAAAATGAGGAATCGTAATATGACCTTACTCTGCAACCACCATATTTATATTTTATTATTACATTTGTTTCAAAAATATTGCTAAAGAGCCTGTAAATCTGCAAACGTAGTTGGAATAGAATGATTTTTGCCATACCATACAGACCACTGAGTAAAGCTGGAAATTATTAAAAGAATTCCCCTTCTCAAAAAATCTACAGAATAAGACTACTGACAATAATTCCAAGTATCTGTCTTGCTTTAGCTTGCTTCATGAAGGCAAAACCCATTCATGGCTACAGGTATCTTTCCATGTTACAAACAAAGGTCGAACTTCTGGAGAAGAATATTCCTAATAACTTCTTTTTAATTACAGAAATTCTGATTACTTCACATGAATAAAAAAAAAAAAAAAAGAAAGAAAATGAGAAAAAAATATTTCTGCTCCAAAAGCTTTTTGTTTTGCACTTACTGTCTAGAAAAAGAAACTCTGAAGAACTGAATAAATACAGTGCAAATAAGAAGTAAAGGGTTTTGGTTTCTTTTTAATTTTAGTACCCCTTTGAGAAAATGATACTTATGAAAACCTATTCAAAATAATTGATTATCTACCAGAATTTGTTATCTCCAAGAATTACAATTTTGACATATAATTGTTCCACAAGCCTTTCAAGTGACGGCTGCCAAACAGTTTTGAAAATTATTCCAGACTTTCACTACTGGCACAGTTTCTGTTCATAATTAATAACCATGCATTTATTCTGAGTAGCCATATTTCCTTCTCAAATTTTGTTTGCCTCAGCTAAATACACCACTCTCCTCAAGTCCCTCTCTCTATAAATGATACTTTATCCTTCTAGTCATCCTTGGGGTTCTCTACGCTTGTTTAAATTAACCTTTCTTCAACACAGGTGACTAGAACTACAGAATAATAAAATTACATCTTTTCAATGCCTTGCACAAAGCTACATTTCCTGTCTCCACTAAATTCACTAATGCATAGCAAAATTGCATCATATTTCCATCATACCTGTATCCCATAACCATCTTCCACTCAACTGACATTGTCAGACATTTTAAAAAAAGTTTTATGTAAGATAAGTACAAACTCCCACCAACATCACAGAAAAAAATCCTCAAGAATCAAGTTAATATCACCATGAGTAACTTTTACTATTACTCTCTATAACTTTTTGGTGTTAAATTTGATTTAATCAATTTCTTACATTCCAGCTGAGAAACTTGTCCAGCTTTTTATATCTAAAGTTTTTTTGCATTAGCAATACCTTCCAACTTTATAATACCTTTACTTTCACTAAGACTTGCAAACACCTCAAAAGTAAGGCAACAAAAGCATAATTGGTCTCAGCAAAACCAAATAAGTGGTACTAGACTGAAATGAAGAGTAAAAAGAATGTTACTGTAACAATGAGAAAATTATTAAGCAAATGGTTGGCAACATCAAACATGTAATGACTCATTCATTACCTGTAGAATATCTTTCATATGCTGCTTTACATAATATATAAACAATACTCACTAACCTACAGAGATATCAGGGTCCCTTATTCCTCGTACCCTAAAGGTCATGGAGACAGGCAGACAGCAAACTGATCCTGCTCCCTGATGCATAAGTAATTCTGCCATTGAAGACCACAGAATACTGTTCTAATCTCAGTATGTTTTTCATGATACTCTGACAATTGAGTGTCTCCTGTTACAAAAGGAAATATTCCGGCTGATTCTTGTGGAATACATTGTCAGAGATGCCATAAAACCAGATGAGTTTCATTTATCTCAAAAGTTTCTGACATGCAGAACAAACTGAGTGCCTGGCTAAAGCAATCTGTGGATTTTTTCTTTCCTGGAGTCTAGTTCATATCTGAAAAAACGTCATATAGCAGAATATGTCTCTCTTTTGTGTTGTAGTAATAGACTGTTAAAACAAGGAAAATCAATTTTCTTTATGCTTACTTCAAGTAAGCTTTTTTTGCTAAATTCATTTATTGATAAGATAAAGAACTATTGAGCTTGCCCTACTACAGCTCAGTGAAAAAAGATTACACTAAGAAAATAAGGTCTTATAGGTGATATATGTCACCAGAAATTAATGCCAATTAAAGCTCTACATCCCACCATACCACTATGTACTTTATAAATGTTTCTTACATTAAATAAATTCTAATTAATAGACTAGTAATGCAAATACACTAGTCTTAATTTTATTGTCATCTCTCCAATTGTTAAATCCTTTATGAGTACTGATGTCTTCAAAAAAAGTAATGATCTTCTATAAACTGTCACATGTATTTAAAATATTTTTCATATATATTTTTATTATAAATTTCACAATCTATTAAGGCTAGAAAATATTTTAATCTATTGGAATATAGTTATGTCTACTTAACAGCAGAAAACCCTTATTCCTGCCTTAATTGCTGGGCTTTTTGATGTAGAAATTCTTTTTTCCTATCTTGGTGAAGATATCCTGTCAGAGAAGGACAGAGATTTCTTTCACAGAGAGAAAAGTTTTAAATACTCCTTTTACTCCTACTCCTGTATTTTTCTCAAAATAAGAAATAATGATTTGAAGATGCACAGAAGCAGGAACAAAACTGGACTCACCAGTGGGTAAATTCACAGATAAGGTTACTGTATGGGCATCACATGAAGGGTTTTTCACAAGATTTTCAAGTTAAAATCATGGCCATATTTAAATAAGTTCCTCATTTATATCATATCAAATGAGAAACTGCAGCTAGACAAAGTGATCACTTTCACTTTTTGTTAGATAAATACAATGCACAGACTGAGCTACTGGGTTATCTAATTAAGTTTAAAATATCCAGGTGTTTTGCATATGACCTAGATGGCTTTGATGGACTACTGGAAAATCAAAGGAAAAGATTAGACAAAGGCTTTCCACAAAAAAGCACAAGTATTTAAGACACATTAGATGCAATCAAAGAAGGTAAAACACTTTTGAGACACTCCCTGAGCAATTTTATTAATGGAGGAAACTGAAGCAAAAGGACCAAATACAATCAAGGCCTGCAAGAACATAATTTCAAAAGACGACTAAAACAATCTGGCTGTGGGACACATTCACTGAGGTCTCACTTCCTTTCTCTCTCCATCTCTGTGCTTGAATTTGTGTGATCTTTCTGTCCTGCTTGCTCTGGTCTTCTCTCATCTCTTACTGAACAATTCAGCTCACCAAACAAACAGAACACCATCCAAAAATACAGTTAGGGGAGCAACATACACCTCAGGTCTAGCTGGACTTACCTAAGGGAAACTGCAGGAGCCAGTAGGGACAAATTATCATTTTGGCAGCAAGCTATTTTCTTGGCTCAATCATTTCATGAAGTACTATGGATCGTGCTTTCTCCAGAGAAGACCACAAATCTGGACATGGTTCAAAGTAGTTGTTCCATGAACCTTAATGAGAGGCTTGTGCACAGCTGGATTTGACATAATCCATAACATGACAGAATCCATACCAGACTAGTTAGAGGGCACACCAAAAAGTTCCTATCTATTGCCACCAAGGCCTCCAAACAGCCAAATCACACAAATATAATCATGTGTTCTAAGCCAACTGATAATGGAAGATGTACAGCAACTTGGGCAATGCATCATTTTATGGTATAAAGGTGACTGAAGAATTAAAGTTTTACTATTAGTGACAAACTATAAGATCATGTCAAATAAGAACCAACACAACCTTTAGTCTATCACTGAGATCTCACAAAATACCAGTGCTTAAAACTGTCCAGCCAAAACCTGATATATCCAGTAAATAAATGATCTTGTGCATCAACTTCAACAAAATTTTTGGCAACAATGACATATTTTGTATACTGAAATATCCTTCTAATAAGAAAAGGGCCTTTGGACAAAGTGCTGACTTGTTTCAATGACAGAAGACCCAATAAAACTAGAGAAGACATGCATACAAACATCAGTGGTCCAAAAGAATTGCTGTTTACTTTATGGTTTGTGTTTTCACACATGGCAGCTCAATAAAAGGGATTTATACAATAGGTTTTCTGAATATGCAATACCTTTATACTTAAAACATGTCTATGTCAATGCAAAGTTTCACTGAGTCACATGGACAGGTGATCCCTTCAAACCAACTGAATGAACAAGAAAAAAATAGTTCCTCAAATATTCCCTAGAGTACTGAAACCAGGCTATTACATTCAGTATAGCACTTATTTATGGATAAATTATTCTGAGGATTTTATACCATGAAAATACTGGCTCACGTAATAAAATGTCCAAAATAAAATCTGGAATGAATGCTTTTATAGAAAGAAAAACTGAAATTGACCTGTCCTCAAAGTTTCATTGTCAAAAGATTATCCTTCATTAGACTTTATGTATATGTTGCTAATATTTATTCATAAAAAAATAAGGTAATAAAAATTATGAATTTTTAGTGACTTATTTACATTAGCCCAAGGACAACTCTATAAAGGCAGATTTAAAATCTGCAGTCCTTGGAGGTAATGTGAAAATTCCCATTTACTTTCATAAAATTAGGTTTGGGAATGACGTTAATAATAATAGTAAAACAGCTTAAAAAAACTTCATTGCTTTTCTCAACATACATAATGGCATTGATAGGAAAGCAAACACCAGTATGTTTATTTTTCTAACATTCCATCTACTTGCCTGAAAAACAGGTTGCAACATGATCATCACAAAAGGAAAGTCAGGATATTTTGAAACAGTTGCATTTTATCCAGTGAAAATATGAGCAAATGGGGATGCATTCTTACTCTTTAGACTAAGTCTATTAAAAGAATGCTACAGAGAACTGAGCATGCAGATCATCTGGAGAATTCAAAACTTGAAGTGATTAATTAGACCTTATTTTGTCTCGAGCAGATTTACGGAGGTTTTTTCAACTTAGCCCCCATTGTTTGTAATTACCAAAATAACACCTCCATTGGCCGGTCTGCTCTGCTTCATCCATGAACAGCAATCTGATTGAGCACTCCTGTTAGGATTCCATTCGTCATTGTAATTAGCCATAATCATAGCCTTCCTGGGTGCATGAGAATGTGCAAACGACCGATTCACAACCCCAACCTATTTGAATATGAATCTTCTCAGTGAGCAGCAATAAAATAGTGGAAACAAAGCAGCTTCTCTAGGGAATTTTGTAAAGCATCCCTGTCTCTGATTCTCCCCCCTTAAAAATGTTCCCTTTTTAGTATTTGAATTCTGTTTGCTAAAACAAGGCTTGCTTAATGAAGACAATGGCTTATTATTTCTTTAAGTGGCACAGCAGGGCCCGAGTATTACAGGCCCAGCTCTTTCAGCCCTTGCCAAGGACACAGGCAACAAAGGGGCAGGCAGTAACGCCAGGCAAATAAACCTCTCCTCACGCTGCACTTCGGGAGCACTTTCCCCAGAGCAGGACCCAGGTCTCGCCTATTCTGGAACTCAAAGACGGGCTCTTTTTGCCGGCGTTGCCGTAGAGGGCTCGCCCAAGCCCGCATTCCCAGCGAGCCCCCTGATGGTGGCAGCGCGGCCGCCGCTCCGCCCGGCCCGAGCCCGCGGGGCGCAGCCGGGGCTGCCAAAGCACACACCCACCTCGGGGCGAAACAGCGATTTTGACTGCCGCAGCTCGGGCACGATGATCTAGTTAACCTTGTAACATATTTAGCAATATTTCGGTAAGAAAGAAGTCTCAGAGACACACTAAGTGTCGAATAACAAGACTTATTACTTAAGTTGCCACCAACTTCTACCCTGCAATGAAATTCTGACTTGTACGATCCCCAAACCAGCCCTTCTTGTAAAATGATTATGAATTGGTTTTTTTGACTTTTTTTTGGTTTGTTTTGTTTTGCTTTGTTTGGTTTCTTGTTATCTTTTTTGTTTGTTTTGCTTATTGAGGAAATAATAACGTATATAGAGCATGGGATAGCATACAAGACTGCAGTTTTGTTAATATTTCTATTTTGGTAATATTAAATTATAAATATATTTATTTACATATATTTATATAAATATATTATAAATATTGTAACAAAAGAAATATTTTGTTAATATTTAATTTTGAAATTATAATTCTTTTATGAAATATATACAATAGATTTTCTTGCTGCAATTTCTTGTTTCCAGAGCCTTCAGTTTAATAGGGAAGCTATGCAATGGTATTTTATTCATGCAAATATTTTATTGAACTAGCGCTATTAGTAAAAAATATTAATCATAATAATAAACTACAGATTAACTAAAAAATTAAGAGGAAAGTCTCTTCAAATGATCATAGAACTAATTCCACAATATTAAGCCTAATTTCAATGGAAGATAAAGACAAAATATTTATCATATATAGGTCTCTACAGATGTAGGAGAAGTGGCAAGTCCAAGTGTTTCACACTTACAGTCTTGAGTCAACAATTGTTAATTCTTGCAATTAACATAACAGCTTTTCTCCTTAATCACTCTAACACCTTCATGAAAAAAAAAATAGCTCAGGATATGCTGTAACTAATAAATGGGATAATTACTAGATCACAAATCATTTTGTAGATTGATCTTCACTGATTTAGAAACCTTGCTAAATGTGGGGGTGGGAGGGTTGACACTTGTACTATTTCTGGGGAAACAAATACTTTCAGTGTGGAGCTCTGCTTTCTGGGTGACTGGTGAAGTTTACTTCAGATTCTACTGAAGAAACTGCAGCATGGAAGAGATGCAAATTAAATCCTGCCAAATGTTGCTCTGCCCTGCCAGCTCAGAAAATAGTTCCATAGCAACCCTTTCCGTGTCAACCCTTACAGTCCAGGCTGAAGAAGCTTTCCCAGATGCTGAAAAAACAGTATTGTTGCAATCAGAATAGCAAATACTTTTAAAATACAATATTCAGCAAGCTGCAACATAGAGGCATCTAGTAACATGGAAGTTTTTGTCCTTTCAGGATTCCCCATTACTTTAGAACAAATGGCAATGAGGGAAACAAACAGGACAAATGTAAAGTTTTGTGATGGCAGCTGGTGCACTCCATTTTATCTCTTTTTCATCCCTTTGTGTACATCTTGGTGTGATGCCACAAACACGTTGTATGGGTATTTGTATTCTGTCATCATCACTGGAAACTTAAGAAGATTGCAGGATTATCTCTTCCCTTCAGCAAAGAACTGTGCTGAATAAACCCCTTATGTTAATATGCAAAACATTTAACAATTGAGACAGGCAGTTCAGAGAAGTGTTGCTACTTTCTTTGGGTTCATTTTTGCTGATCAGTGGAAGGAAACAAGTTTCTAATACTTCTGCATGGCTCTTCAGTAACTTTTTTGTAAAGGAAATAGAGGAAAGAAATCCTTCTCAGTTCAATGAGACTTATCACTCATTAATATTTAATTTAGATTTTAGGACTTTATCCTCTATATTTGACTGATGTTTTGTCAAATCACTAGAGAAAAAACTCTTTAAATTCTTTATATCAGTGCATGTAAGAACATATTCCACTAAAAACGTGGTAAGTGGAAGAAAATCTTTTAGCTCATTGCATAATACATAACTTGTTAAATTATAGCAGCATGGAATAAGATATAAAGTACTGATGAATAATCATTTTATTATAACCTGTTCCATATAGATTTTTCCACCAAATAATATTTCACCAAAGTATTTACAATATTCCACCAAAATATTTTAACCATTTTCTGCACCAAAAGCCATCAAATTATGAAGAAGGAATAATTGCACCTCTCCCATGTAATCTACATAGAAAGTGTGTAGGGTGGGATTTGCATATTCCATTCAAACAGTGACCATTAAACAAAAAATCCTGGCACTGTTTGTGAACACTTTGGAAAAGAGCATCTTAAACTTATGCCTCTTTCTGTGAAGTGAAAGGATTTTTCCTGCATATGTCCTATGCTTAACTTTGCTCAGAAAGATGAGATACTAGTCATAAGTTATACATCCAACCCCTTTCTCATCAAATTTTGAGATTCTGCTGCAATGGATGTCAGCTTGTTAAGAAAGTTACTACTGTCTCAATATATTTTTTTCTATGTGTCTTTACATTCACTTTTACTCTACTGCTTTTTTTTCCCCACCACTGTGTGGCAACTGAACATTTGTGCAATCTAATATTTCAGTTGCTATTAAAAGCCTTTCTATAAAGTTTATTAATAAAGACTAAAGTAAAATGAAATTTAGATAAGTTTACTTCATTATTCTGTAATATTTCTTATATAAGTCTAGCCAACTGAAAGCATGCAGCCTTGTCTGAAAAACAGAAGACAGAGATGATATTCGGAACTAGCTATAAAACATGCATTTTTAGATAATTCTCTATATTTTAATAAATATATATAAATGTATTTTTATATAAATATATACATTTACATAAGTATTTATATGTATGATTAATTATTTGAGTCTCTTCTCATCTGCAAGCATTCCAGACAAACTGTTCATTCAAACCAGATTTAATGGGATTAAATTTATGACCCATACTTTTGAGTTTCCCTCTGGTTGCACATACACAATACTGAACTGTTTACTTTGTACTCTGTGTTCCATAGAAAGAAGATTTTGTACCAATGTTATTTTTTTTCAAATACTAATATCAGAATTTTACTAGCTCATTTTCCTTGGGGTTTCCACACAGCAATGCACTCCACTGACCTGTGTATACAAGGAATCTTAGATTGGTGTCACACAGAGTTCTAGTTAGAGCAGAATACTTGATTTTAAGTCTGCCACATCCAGTATGATTCAAAACAGAAATCATGTACATAACATATTTCCATTTCTTACTAAAATGCAAGCACTTGCATTTAGCTATGCAAAGAATAACTAGTCATAAATAGATGTACTGGTTCTTGACTCATTGAAATAAAAAAGCAAAATATTCCTACTGTTATCATCAGAATAAGATTAGACTTCAAAATAGTAAAAGGCATGAATAACAGCTGCACACTGAAAGGCATTTTATTCAATACATATTGATTCAATACATACAGGTTTCACAGCTCTATGAAAAGTTTAAGATATAACAAATAGTCTTTTAATAGAGATGGAAACATTCAATTTTGCGGTTTGATTTTTTTATTATTAAGAGGTAGGAGGTTTTATTTTTTTTTCTTTTCTTTAAAGAAGATAACTCTGTATTAACCTCTGCAGAAATATTATTTTCCTTCAAAACTTATCCATACATTTCGGGATGCTAGAATGAAGTTACAAAGAGATAAATACGGCATTACAAAAGAAACTTGTTTCACTTTCATTCTAGAGGACTTTCAGTTTGTTTCTGCACTGCACAGAGTGGGATGGAAAATATGTATTTATCTTTAGGATTGCAAAAATACAGGCAGGAAGATAAATACTGTAATTAAAAACTACAGGACAGTTCTGAAGTTGCATCACTGAGTACTTGTTATGTTTGCTACACAATATAAAATGTGATCTTTTTGTTTTCTGCAAAGATGTCGTAAAGTTTTAGCTATAAAAACAACCTTCTTCCTCTCAAAAGGGATCATTTACACTTTCTATAGAAAGGTTCTATCAGAGAAGCAAATTTATTAGCAGTCTGGTGTCTACAAAACCTTTGATTCTTTGATTAAAGAGGCTGAAAAACATGTTCTTGCTAAGAACGAAGAAATTCAGAAAAATAAAGAATAATTGAAAGATGTATTGGAGGGATCTGGATGCCCTCTTTCTGCCTCTTGAAAAATCTACAGCCATAGAGTATTTTACTTTAAAATTTTTGTATGTATACTCCTTCTTTTCCAGGAACCATACTTGAGAGACCTAGATTTGATTTGTAGAATTGACAAGTAGAAGAATAAAGAGGGTTTGGTTTGGTTTGATTTCTGTCTGGAAACTACATTTTCTGTAAAAATACATTTTCTGTATTTTTAACTGAAATATTTGTTTTATTTTACTGAAAAAGTGTACTTTGATTCTAGGCAATTTTAAAGCATTTAATTTAAAGAACTGAAGAACAATTTCTAAAGTCTTTCAATTAGACCCCTCATAAAAATTGTCTACATCAGCAGGAGCTGAACAGAAAAAAAAAAATAAAATTAAGTAATCTGAACAGTTAGGCCTTAGAATAAAATTACCAGCTTCTAATTAATCACTAAATTATTAAAATAATTATCAGGATTAGGTTACAGTTAGAAATCTAATACAAAGTCTCCCTCTGTGACCTTTCTCTTTATCTGTAAGACAGGTTTAATAGCATAAACTGTGTAAAATAAACTGATGGACATTTATGAGATGATCTGACATAACATGAGGCCACTATAAAAAAGCACAGATTATAAAGATATAAACCAAAATACTCTTCATTAAATGTCCCTAGAGACCCCTGATTTGATATGTTACCTTTTAAAATTGTAGACACGAATAAAATGGATTTAAGATATCTTCCCCTCCTCCTTCCCTCTGCTTCCTCATCTACTGCCAGGGCTTACACTCCTTTCAGTTGTACCAGTGCAAATGTCTCTGTGGCTGCTGTCAGGTTATTGTGATGACCTATATACAAATAAAACTAAGAGGAAAAAAACCCCACCAAACCAAAATCAAAGCCACCTCAAATGAATTTTTTATTGGTTTTAATATCTACCATTATAGTGATCTGATTAATGAAATTAAACCAAAGTGCAACTGAGGGAACATTGAACTGTGGCGTAGGACATGAATAAACAGATGGAACTTCTTTAATTTGGTTCTGATGCAACAGCAAGTGTTCATGTAGTTCTACTTCAATATGTCCATCCTGCATATTAGATCAAATCAGATCCTAAGGAAAAATATATAATTCTGTTGTAAAAGATCATAATCATGAATCAAAGTGTAGTTTTTGTTGATTGGGATGTATGCCATTTCCTATTCTGTTGAAAAGCAAATGAAAATTTATGTGTCATCATACTAGCATGAAGAACATTTATTGGCAGAGAAAGAACAGATAATCAAAAACTAAGAAAATTTCAACATTAATGAGGATATGCTATTGGTCACCATTCTTGGGAATGGAAGAACAGAACAGTATCCAAACACAGAAATTTTCCCACAAATCCAGTGGTATCATCAGAACATACAGACTCAAAAATCCTGAATACTACCAGTACTTTATCCTAGTTTTTCTAGCCCATTTGAGAAGTCTGTTTTTAAAAACACTAGTTATTATTGCAAATAATACTACACACAAGTAAAAAGAGCCAAAATGTTACCAGCTTTAATAATTATGCTTAGGTATCCTTCTTATAGGGCACTTGGATTTATATTCATTACTCTGCTCTTGCCTTGGAAGAGAAAGAAAGTGCAGTCAAAGGAGTGGGGGCAGATCCAAGGGCCTAGAAGGGTTTTTGAATCTCTAATGTTAGATGTTATCTGTTTGTCCAATATTACATCTTTATGGCTTTCTAGACATTTCTATAGTTGTGTAATTTCTACAATGCTTGAAACTCCTCTTCACATTGACCATTAAAATTACCAAAATAAACCAAAAGTTAATGGGAGGAAAGAACATAGATATATTTAAGCACTCAGAGACAGTAAAACAGCAAACACAAACAAATTAAGAAGTTGGGAGTTCAAAGAATCAATCTTTTGTTTCTTTAACTACAAAATGACATATTACCTTTCTGATGTTATTGGTGCATGAACATGTGTACACTCCCACACCAGACCTTAGAAAAGATTTTTTTGTTGAAAGACTTAAGTCACTATTGACTTTCCTAGAATGTGTGGATTTTAAATTTTAATTTTACACCCCACCCAAAATGTGAAAGGGAAAGCCCAGCATTAAGAATGATGAGTAAATGTATAATATAGCTTAAATTTCAAGGAACCTTTAGAAAAGTGAAGAAAAATTGTGGCATTCAACAAGAAGGGCAAAGCCCTGCAGCTGGTATAGAACACCCCCCTGTACCAGTAGAGGTCGGGAAGTGACTGGCTGAGTAACAGTCCTGCTCCCCTGAGGGTTATGGTGAGTGCCACGTTGTAGTACAGCCAGTAGTGCTCCTATCACAAGGAAAGCAGAATTGCATCCTGGGCTGTGTTAAAAAGAATATAGCCAGCAAGTAAAAGGAAAAATATTGTCCTTTAATAAGAAATGGTGAGGCTAATGTAGAACACAAGGTCCTGTTTCCTCACCATACCTTAAGAAATACATTGAGAAGCTGGAAAGATGTTCCATTTGATGGTTACCAACATAGTTGTCAGATAAATTAATTACTATTTCATATATTGCCTCTAGGTTCTGGCATTCAGTAGCTTGGCAGGAGATTTGTGAGATGTTAGATACTTTTTCTCCTCATTAATTTTTTTAAGTTAAAGAGTAAACAGATAAGCCTGTCCTCCTCAGTCACTTTTAGAACCTGATTCTACATGACAAGTACTGTTAAAAGTCTTCTAGTCATTTGAATCACATGAAATCTAGAGGCCCAAACCACTTTGTACATTGTCAATAGACTAATCATACTAATTTAAACATTTCTGGCTTTCCTGCATGAAAAAGGGATATTCCTCAGTAAGCAATATCAATATCAAACCCTTCAAGAAGAATTAAACTGACCCACGTTTAGAGAGGTTTTAGTGTGTTGACTGTAGGATCTAAAGCTAGAGGTGTTTTTACATTTATCATTTAGTTATGGCAAACTGAACATGAACATAAATCTTAGACATCTTATGAATACAGCTGTAAATTTACCTGCCATGGCCAGAGAGCAATAACAAGTATGTACTGAAAAATATACATGTATGTATAAATACTGTACATGGTAGAGCTATGGTTTTAAATTAAAGGAATGTTAAAACTATAATAGAACAAATTAAGTCTTTTAACACATTACCATTATATTTGTGCCTCACTTGCTTTACCAGTAAAACACCTCTGTTTCAGAAGGACAGGGAAGTCTTATTCATTAAGCAGCAGTATGTTATGACACTTTCAAATGAAAGGTACTGCAGAAATACAAAATAATAGGCTCATCTATTTAATTTTATAGAATCACAGAATAATTTATTTTGGAAGAGACCCCTGGAGATCATCTCATTCAATTCCCTGCCCCAAACATGGATGACTATTTTTCTACTATCCAGCTGAAATTTTCTTTATTGCAAATTGTGACTGCTGCCTTTCTGCATTCTGTTGTGCACCACTGAAAAGTGTCTGGCTCTGTCTCTTCCACAACACCCCTTTAGGCACTGGAAGACTGCAGTTAGATCTCAATTAGCTTTCTTCTTCCTAGACTAACTCAACTAATAAAATAAACAGGAGGCTCTGGAATAAACTCACAAACTAAATGAGATGGTGGGAATTTATAAGGATTGCAGAGTGGTTAATGGTACAGAAACCACTCATGCTGTGATTAATAGTAACAACTGGCCCAAAGACCTGATGACCAGGAAAAGGAATAACCTTCCAGAAATTATAGAACAATAGTTATTACATCCCTAGTTGATGACAACATTGAAACTTAAAAAAAACCTCATACCAAACCAAAAAGCTAAGATGGGCATTGGACAGGATATAGATATAACACTTTTTCCTATGGAGGAATGAATAGTTTGAAATTATTTAAATTCTTGATATACCAATAAAAGTGTGGCACCCAGGGAAATATGTGATATTGTAAGCTGCATCTTAACTGGAAGGTGTTTCTTTAGGAGGTCTTGAAAATTACTTTTTTGTGGTTCTTTGAAAAAACACAGTATTTATTGGAAAATAGGTTAAAGATTTCTATGAGAAAAAACCTCACACACATTTAAAGTTAGAAATAAATAGGAGTAAATGTAAGTATAGTTAGACCAAAATATTTGGCCCACTACTTGGCCCATCTGTGACTTAGACAGATTAACTTAAATGGGAATTTGCTAACAAAAAACTTAACTATTTAACAACTTCACCAAGTATTTTAAAATATTCTGAAACAAATACTCACCAAATGTGACTCAGGTAGTATTTATTGCTGAGCAACTGTAAATAATTCCACACAGGTATACAGTATTTTTTGGTAGGTCCTAGGGAGGCCATGGAAGCTTTTACTGGTTTAGTGAAATGTTACATGTATGCTATGATATGGAAGAACTGAATCAAATGATTTTCATACAACATTAGATCACATCAGGCACAACCACTTTAAAAAAAACATTTGAAAATAAAAGGCAGTAATTTTTATCTAGATAATATCTTAGAGGCTTATCCTGTTATAACACCAGTTTCATAATCTGCAGGTGAAAATGTGGGTATAAGCAAAGACATTTCTTAGCTGATATGAAAATATCGTTTTAAACATAAAACTTAGAAGAACCATTCTAAAGTGTTTGTGCACATTATCTGTTACTCTGTGCAAGGATGGAATAGTTTTGACTTCCTTACAGAAATAACAGCAGTATAAAAGGCTGCCAATCTATAATGAAATATACATGGGTACAGAATTAATTATTAAAGCAGAGAAAACATGCTTCACTCTTAGAGAGAACTCACTTTTACATTCTAAGGCTTATCAGAAAACCTCTTTGATAAAATAAAAAATTAAGAGAAACAGCACAATTCTAGCAGTTCCAATGAGTATTTTCTATCTTTAAATTTTCATCTAATAACCCAATGCTAACCAGTAGCTAGAATTTTGAATTACAGCTAGTGCAAAGCTAAAAATTAAGTCACTTCTTGAAATATATTTTTGAAAGATTATTCTAACCTGATAGTCAACATAGTAGATGATATCACCACATTAGGTTATGTTAACAAACCTAGAATAATAGTCTAGGATTCTTGATGTATAAGTAAACATATACCTGGGGAAAAGGCATGGGGCTGAAGCTGCTGATCTCTGTGATTGTTATTACTGATGGTTTCTAGTTTTATCTAACCAGTGCCTCAGAAAGTGATCAGGCAGTGGATGAGATTATCATGGCATGTCAACATTAAACTGAAATATTCTATTCTATTCTATTCTATTCTATTCTATTCTATTCTATTCTATTCTATTCTATTGAGCATTTGAAATCAACTTCATGCAATGTCAGTCAGAGGGTTGGAATCACCTCCGAGGTGGTCAATCCATATAAGTTTGACTTTCCATACCCTTGAAAACAAACATGCCTAAGTAGCTGCAACTCTGTACACAAGAACACATTAACATAACCTTGTTTTCATTCTGTCATGAATGTCTGGAGACAAGAATTCACTGATGGACTGATGTCAGGAGCTATGTGAACAGTAAGTTGTATTCAATTTGTCTTTCCACACTTGTTACACATAGCTTAAGGACTTATATAGAAGGTGGACTGAATTTTATGACATTCTTTTATTATCTCACATAAATAATACATCAAATTAATTACAGTTGATGATAAACACAGTGCAAATAATATGCTATGCATTTGCAATCTAATTTGTGAAGGAATTGTTCTTAATAAGTTCAAGTTAAAAGATTAATAAAAATTTAAGTATAAATTAAAAAAAAAAAGATCAAGGTTTCTCCTTATCAGATAAACTTTATATTAAAAAAAAAAAAAAGTTTTTTCCCAGCCTGGGAAAGGTTTGTAGTATCATGACTCGGGCTTTATGCTTCTTATAGTTCATCAAAAAAGAACAGGATAAATTCAGTGATATTACTGAAGAGTTTTAGATAGCTTATTCTCCCAACCTCTTCAGAAAAGCATCAAATCATAAACGGGATGAAAAATAGTGAAGCAGAAAGCAGACATAAAATACAGATCTAATCCTAGAAAACAAAAATGCAGCTTTCCTCATCTCCAGCTTAAGCTAGAAATTTCCAGCTAAATTAGAAAATTGGCAACTATTATTTGAGCTCAAAATGAAACAACCCCTGAGAGCTGCATGATAGAAAGTTTTAAACAGGAAAGTTTGTTTTAACTCTGAAAGGAGTAAAGTAGTCTTAATAACAATGCAATACAAATTTCCAAACAAATAAACACTATGCCCTTTTGTATCAATTTATAGTTACTTGTGGTTTCACCCAAAGTGCTGCACAGGAATAGGTTAGATTTTGGAACAGATATAAAAAGGAATTCAATTTTCACCTGATTAATATGTGGTTTGGCTTTTGCTGTTTTTGGGGGATTTTTTTAGCAAGCATTTGAACTGATCTGTGAACATATTAAGCAAAAAAAAATCATATTAAAGTAAGTTAATGCATTTTGTCTTTCACTCTGTAGAAGCACAAGGTAAGCAATGACTCAAAGGAAACTTAAATTCTTCTGAGTTCAAGTGCAAAATTGACATTCTAGCCCAAGCTTTGTTAAAATGAAGGTTTCTGCCTCAGATATGGGCTTTATTCAGAGCCCCTGACTACCACTCTAGGAGTAATAAGAGCAGCAATGTTCCAATGTTGTTATGAAATGGCAAAGCAAAGTGAAGGCTACCATCTGAACTGGCCTTTTTAAGAGCCTGAATGGACAAGATAAGAAGCACAAAATGGGAACATCACTTATGGTACAGGCTCATAAAGGTATTTATGATACTGAAGTGTACCACCATGGGCTTCTGACCCTAGCAGAATTTGTTTGGATATGAAGAGAACAAACTGATATTGACTGTGTTACTTTTTGAGAGCAGAACTGCACTTCAGTACACATGGTCTTCATTGTGAACCAAGATCCAATACATTACAATAGAACTCCTATTTCTAAGGAGATCTGCATTCAGACTGAAGTTTTGATTACACTGGAAGCAACACCCTTCATTAGCCACACTATAGCCTGAGAAGATATTAACCTGAATATTTGTATCTCTTTAAAGACTGCCATTTGTAATTTTCATTGGTCTATCTTTTGGTAACAGGTCTTTAAATAAGGCCCGGATTTACCTGCATTTATGAATATAATATTAATTTGAAAATGACATGCAATGAGATTTAAATTAAGTATTTTTAAGTCTAATGTGCCAGTTAGGTTATTGAGGGTTTTATCGCTGATATTCTAAATATAGAATTCTACCAGTTCCTACAGTTATTTAGATTTTTTCAGTATAGGGAAACTATGTAGCTTTAAAGCCTAATTAAGGCACTTTTTTTTTCATGGTACTGAAGGAAGCCATAGTACAGCATACTAGCAACTCACAGATTCTGTCACTTAGTGAAACTGCAGTTCTTACAATTCCCCACAATTGTCTGTTTCCTGAGTGTTAATGTGCAAAGCCAAAAGCCAAGAGGAACTACCTCATTTAAATATTTAAGATATCTTATTTTTTTGCTCTGATAAACTACCACATGCTATTACTACTGTCAAAAATTCACAGTGCTATTTGAAATGCAAACATGGACTGTCTTTTTTTTTCATAAAACACATAATTCAATCATCTTAATAGAGATTTTATCAGACACTTTTAAATGAGCTGAAGTTTTAAGATCTTTAATGTCTTAAAGATGCAATAATATTAATTTGAAACTAGCACTTCTTTAGGAAGTTACATCTTCATGATTGAAAACAAACAAATGGAAATATCTTTTTCTCACTGTAGAGGTAGGTACAGCTCACACCAATTCTACATAGTGCAAGCAAAAATTTGACTTTGGTGGGTTTAATCACAAGACCTTAAATGCATGCTTAAATATTTGCAGGAACAGATCTCCTTCATGCCAAATTTATATTTCATCAAAACAAGTTGTCAACAACTTTCAAAGGATGAGAGAATTTAGGGAAAGAAAAAAGAGGTCTAAAATTTAGGTCTTGCCATTTTAGGAAGTTTTCATCCATCTTAATCTAAATGATTTCTGACCAAGGACACACTTACTTCATTAAAAAATATGTAAAAGGCATTCTTTACTCAAACCAGATCCTGCTGAGTTATCCTGGTGAATAACTTCCCATTAAAACAAATTATTTGTAGTTAAGCAAGAGGAAATGCAGAAGAAAATACAAGATGGAAGAATGAAGAAGGGCAATACAATAGGTATTATTAGCAAAGAGATACTATTCTTTTCAGAATAACAATGTGAGAAATGAGAGCAGTGCTTAGGCTGGATCAGAACTCAGTAGCATAGTAGATGGGAACATGAATTTGATGTGAAACATTCATCAAGGCTAGTGATGAGAAAATGATACTGAAATGCTGATGAATTAATTAATGCTTTGAAAGTAGTACAGGAAATTAAATAGAACTGAGGGAGATAAATTTGTGTCACACACATGCATAATACATAGTGAACAACAAAAAATTAAACAATGAAAATTTAACAAAATATATAGTGTTTGTCACAAGACATCCACAAAAAATACATTTCCAAAGTAGACACGTTCTTTGAATGTGGTTTTAGAATATATGCTTCGAGTGATAGAGAACTTATCTCTATAAATTTATAGACAGACAGTATGAAGTTTTATTAAACACCTCACATTCTCCTTATAAAATCTTATAATTTTATAAGCTGCATTATAAGTGTTTACATATCTCTTCAACACTCTCACAGCAAAATTAGGTACTTACAATTTGTATGTAATTGTCATGGTTTCTTAGCTCAACCTTTTCATCATCTTTAATCAGTCAATAACATACACACAATATGAATAACCAGTCCCTATGTTGGGTAGTGACTTATATCTATACAAAAGAAATAATTGATAACCATGATCTAGTTAATCTGCACTGCTCTGCTTTTCTTTACTGACTTTTATGTTCAGAAAGTATACTTGTCTGTGTGAGCTAGGTCAGGATATCCATGGCTACATAAAATCAAATGATTGTGGAAAGCTACAGAGGCATTTTTTTTACTAACAAATGTTACAGACACCTTAAGAAGAACAAAGTTCATAATTGTAGAGGATGACTCTTCCTGCTGTTCACGTGAACTTTTTATATGTCACCTTTGTATTTGTCAAGGCAAAATCTGCTCCATGTTTTCATATTGAAAGACTGTATATTATCTTTCTTAAATAAAAAATACACTTAACTCCATGCCATGTTTTACCTGAAATGTTATTTAAAAAATCAGAATTGGTAAGAAACAGTAGAAGAAATTATTCAATATGAGACTCAGAGCAGAATGGTCACAGTAAATGACTACTAGAAATGAAAACATCAAACACACATTGATTTTTATGTTGTCAATTCCATTTGTTTTGTCACTTGCCAGAGAACTCTGCAATATTTAGGTAAAAGTGGGAAGGCTGATAACTAATGGCCAGAGAACAAGTCATCCATTAATTGGATATGGCTCAGAAATCAACTTCAGGGTAGATGGAGAAAATTCATCAGTGCTATGTTTGTGGCACTGAACAAAACTTTCTGACAAAACAACAAGATGCACTTTTAAAGACAGATGTTTCTGCTTGTACCTTAAAGATTAAAGTGGAACAAGTCATGGCACTTCTAGATGGCAACCTTTGAAGCTAGGAAAGGCTTCCTCTGTCTGAATATAACAAGTATAACAAGAAGTCTTGGCTGTATTACCTAATTACTTTCTAAATGCTTCCATCTTTAAGAGAAAAGGTATCTGTTTACCTTTAGGAGGATGAGCAATTTTTTTTTGTCCTAAATGTCAATTTACCAATTTCCAAAGCTTACACCACCACTTGTGTCCTCAGGAGTCCATAGTAATGTGAATTGTCTTTATCCAAGTACCTAGCAAATCATTGTCACATAGCAGCAGTCGACCTTTCTTTTCAATCTATGCACTTTTCAGGAGTTATAAATCAGTTGACTTTCAAGCTCGATGAGATGGCATATGCCCTGGTTTGAAGAACAGATGGAGGCTTGGGGGAAAATTGTTTCTGCAGGCTTACTATAAGCAGCAGTACTCCATAAAAGTGAACCATTCACACTAATTTCTCACATACATTATACAGGCAGGGAGCACCAGCCCATTCAGCAGAAAATCTTTCATCTAGCTTTCAGAGGTCATTTAGCAAATTTAAATTAAAGTTATTTCTGATACATGGCTGAGTTTTCATTCCATACACTTTCAAGAGATGGCAAATTATATCAAATAAAGGAATGGCTTAAATTGTACATTCAGGAGGAAAGGAACAGTAAATTAACTGCCACAACATTACTGTTTTCTAGAATCCTGGGATGAGTTGCAACTATTAATTAGCCACAGAGGAGCCACTGAATGAAATATGTCTGCTGTATACTACAGGAATCAGGTAACCTGTCACTATTCTTTGCAAGGATTTTTTAGACTCTATCTCAACACTAGTCCCCAGATTCAGCATTGATGTTGTCAAAAGAAAGGAGATCTTACACATTTATGAGAAAACCTTAACTTCTTAAGAAAAACTTTATTCAGCCAGTAAGTAAATAGGCATGCCATATTTAAAAAAAAATATGGTACATTTTCTGAGCATAGAGAAAATACACATTTTAATAAATTAATAAATTATAATTATGAAAGAAATGGAAAGGACTAGAAGACTGTAAAAATCCAAATCCAGAAAGAATTACACTTTACAATGACATTAATTCTGAGCCACAAGTGATAAAAAGGAGGGATTGCATTGAGTAACCTCTAATACATAATGTGACATTAACTTGTAGTTTCACTAAAAATACTAGTCTAAATGTACAAAATTAAATCAACCAATGAGAATGGTGGTATGTACTGAAATAGTCACATGATTTTTATGGGATTTCATGAAAACATAGCATTTTGCAACAGTATTGCAGTAACATTTTGATAAGACTCTCTTTTGATCTCTAAAATCTCACATTTCTTCTAAGACCTGCACTATTATTACGATATTTTTTCAACAGAAAATTAAATCTAGCAGAGTGCTAAGTAAGTAAGATTTGAATATGATAAATATATTTGGAATTAGCATTATTAGTGGTGGGATTAAATCAACACAGGCATTTCAAATTTGAGAAACCTACTGTTGCAATAATTTCTGTGACTATATGTACCATGAAATGGAAATTGGAAGTACCCAGAATTACTCAACAACTTAAAAAATGTTACCTTAATTAAAGGACATCAGCTTGGTATCCTATTTTAGTCTGTAAATGATTAAACTTAAAGATGATTAAATTTAGCCATGTCACATAAAATGCTACAGTCAATATAAATAGTGACTTTTGAAAAAATCCAACCACAAATGTATTGCATATAAATATAAAATTAACACATTGTTAAATATAAATGTTATTAGATCAAAACTAATGCTGCCTTACATTTAAGACAGAAATTTGAATTGGCAGTTGTTAAAAAGGAAGATTATAAGTTCTGGAACTTTCATAATTTGGACATTATCAGAGAATCACAGAGTGCTCTGTGTGAGAAAGGACCTTAAAGATCACCTGGTTCCAACCCCTTCACTGCAGGCAGGGACACCTTCCACCAGTTCACACCACAGGTTACTCAGTCTGGCCAAGAACACTTCCAGGGATACGGAAACCACAAATTCTCTGGACAACCTGTTGCAATGCCTCACCAGCCTCACAGTAAAGAATTTCTTCCCATTATCTAATTTACACTTGCTCTCTGTCCGTTTAAAGCCATTCTCCCTTGTCCTGTCTCTGCATGCCCTTGTAAAATTTCCCTCCATCTCTCTTGTAGGCTCCCTTTAGGTACTAAAAGGCCACAATTATGTCATCCTGAAACCTCCTCTCTTCCAGGCTGAAAAATCCTAACTGTCTTAGCCTTTGTAATTTATAGATGGAAAGGCAGCTGGGCCATCTTGGCTACAGGATGCTTTTGCCAAGAAAGGTTGGATCAGATGATTGAGGTCCCCTTCAAACCCAGAATTGTATGATTCCATGAATCTATCATTCTATGACAGTTGATCAAAAATAGATTCCTGTGACCATTATCAACTAAAAACTTAATAGATCACAGGAAAATTTGTAATATCATAGGGAGAAAAAGGGACAGGATGATGACTAATATTTACATCTGGCAAGAATGATCCCATTCTATTGCAGTCAATGGAAATTTTGTTTTATTTGCTAGAAAATACTTTGCATTCCCCTTTTTTATGACCTAGGGTCATAGAGTGGGTTTATGTATAGCACTATATAACATTGCTCAAGAAATTTAAAGGAGTTTTCATTAAATGAAAACCAGGTGCCTATTTCTTAGTATTCTATATTTAAAAAACAAAACAAGAACAGTGTTGTGATGGAAATTTTTAGCAATTTCAAAGAAAAAGTCTCATGCATATCAGCCAAGACAACACTTTTGGGAGTCTTTAGTTGGGTACTAATAGAACAGTCATAAAGAATGATTAATGATATTTGTCTAAACACGACTGTTTATGCAAAGTATTGGCTTGTGCTTGCTTCAGTAAGCCACAATATACAGATTATTAGTAACTACCAAATTAGGATGATGCAACTAAGCATTGCTATTTTTAGTTTAAAGCTGAATACTTCTTTCTTGCTACCATGCCACACAGTTTTCTGTATTACTGTCTTCATAGAAAACTGAGGATTTTACCACCTTTAAAAAAAAAAGTATCCAAAATATTAGTTTACACAATATCTGTTAATATAATAGTGGAGTTTTTTCCCATAGGCAGCACTTGAAATTTGGTTTTTAAAGTCTTTACCTCTTTAAATCAATTCATACTTCTAGTTTCTCTAAATAATTATGTATTATTTCTGGTTTATTAAATTTTTGCTTTCCGTTGCCTTTTCTTGAATCCACACTGCAATTTTCTGTTATACCAACACACTTGTATTGGAGACAGGCTTATTAATGATCACTGAAATGATTTTAAAAAAGGAGCCCTCTGGGAAAGATAAACAGAGGTCAATTGCAGCAGAAAACTGAACTATTGCTTAAAACATGGATGAAGACATTAAATAAAATATAAACTAACACCACTCTGTGCTGCACCAGCTGTGTCTCTGCATGATACATGACCATTCCTCTTTCTACATAACCTTGCAAAAAGATTTCATTCTGCAGGACAACACTTGTGGACAATTTACCAGTTTTTTGGTTTTTTTTACAGTGTCCTCTCAAGATCTTTTACTAAAAAGATATTAAATACAGTTTAACAAAAAGTGGAAGCAGAAAAAAATCTGTCTCTATCTGAAAATAAATTTTAAAGAAGTATTAAATTTCACAGCAGTTTGTTCTCTTTGCTCTCAAGTATTGGAGGCTGCAATTCGACAAACAGCTAAAGTAATCTAGCAGATCATGGCTGCTCAAAACAACAGCTTTGAAAGCCCTCAACTCTCACACATTTTTCACTGTACTTTGCTACTGTTTCTCTCTTCTTCACCAACACTCAGCATTAGCACTCATGGATTGTCATATAATCAAAGTTTCCAGGACTATGAACGTGTTGCTTATCACGAAAAAACACACCCACCTTCTTTTCCTGAGTTAGTGTGATAAAATTACCCAAAGAGGGCTCTGATAAATGTCAGTGCCAGTGTCAAGGATGCTTCAGAAATAGAAAGTAGAAAAGGTGAAGCAAAGTTGAACCTCCCCCTTAGAAAGCAGCAAGAGTAAAACCCCTCAACTTCTTGAATTACATCTTGAATCACACAAATTGCAAGATGACAGTATAATAATGGGGTCATTCTTTAGGGTAAATAAGCTCCATCCAATTATTTTCAATTTATTTGGAGATTTGAACTTTGGAAAGTGTTACCTAAGTTTACTTGATACTACATAGTGAATAACATACAGTGTTTATTCCTCTGGTTTAATGACAAAGCAATGCTACAAAAATGAAAAACAGAAAGACATTAATTGAAAGCTCTGCAAATGAAAACTTGTCTCCCCTCTGACTATATTGGTTGATATAAAAAAAGTATTTTCTGTCTTCTAAAACTTATCTATCAAGCAAGCAAAAAAGACTGCACTGCCAAGAAGTAAAACAAAATTTAAAACCAAGTAATTTAATAGAGAAAATCCCAAAAGGAGGTCCAACACCCAAACCAACTAACCAAAACTAAACCACAACCTCCACAACAAATAAACAAAACCCCTTTTTTTCTTAGTGCTGGATAGAAGTACCAGCTCAATCACAGAAGTTCAGACTTCTATGTAAATTGGTATACAACATCCTAATAGAAACTGTACTATGGCAAGTTCAAATTATTTGTACTCACTACTAAAAACCATGTTCAGTAGTAGGTGAAAGGAGAAAGTGTATATGCATTTGAAATTCATGATGTTGAAGGCAGATCACTTTCTTTCTGCCCTACATTTAGTTTATATCACAAAGAAATAAATTTGCTATCATTGCTTATACTAGATCCTGGAAAAAAAATAAAAAATCTGTGTAGGAAAGAGGAAATGAAGAGATACTAAAATGGTAAAAGTCATATCCTTAGTGAATACAGATACTCTGGGAAAAAAGCCCCAAAAATGGAAATCATGTTCATGTTGACATTTTGCTTAAAAAGTTTGAGTTTCTAAATTTGGCTTTCATTTCTCTGAAATTGCTACAATTCTTTTGAAGAATAGAAGCTTTTTTTACTCCTGCATAATAACTTGCATAATTAACTCCACTCCCTAAAAAAAAAAAAATTTCAAACATTCTGATGACTTTCCATTTAATACAGAGAGACTGCATTTCAAACATATACTTTATAATTCAGAAATACTTCCTTGCTTTTATCAACTTTCTTAGTCAAAGGTTTAATTGCATTCTGACCTTTTTTAATTCAGTGTCGTATATTTAAAAATGGAAGTCCTTTTCAGACCTGAACTATGAGCTTTTATTATTCATAGCTTGGTATGAGATTGTGCAAAAGAATGTATTAATACATTTTGAAATAAAATTGCAATATACATAAGCTGAAGAAGAACTGTGGGATCCCACAAAAGTAGTCAAAAGACTTATAAATATTTTAGTACATTCTTTCAATATAAAGATCACTTTCTAATATTATCTAATTCTAAATTAACAACAATTTATGTTCCCAAGTTTTATATTTAATACACATTAGAAATACTTTTTAAAACCATGCCATTATTATTCATTCTCTCTTAGTGAAAAAATCAAATGCTTCCTATTTGGAAAGATCCTTGAACATTGTTCAATAACTCAACCAAAGAAGTGGTTTATTTCCAGATCTTAAAAACTACTTTACAAAAGAAACATAAACATTAAATATCTGCAGAAATTTTACAGCACTGGTATATATACAGTTCGCTTTTTGATGACCACAGAAGGATAAAAACAAAGGCTTCAAATTAGATAATAAAATGTTACATTGAGCATACGCTATTTAGCAAAGAATTCACTGACTGCTAGTACATCCCTTGAAAGGGAATGAAAAGTCTGGAATTAATTTTGAAATTGTTTTGCTAATTTAATTGTAATCAAAGCCAGAAATTTGTGCAGCGAGTTATGTCATGTTTTCACAGACATAATTAACAAATTATGTTCATTCACTATATTCACTTTTTCAAAATGACAAAAGGACAACTTCTCTCCAGATTTGAAAACAAACATTAGGAACCCCAAGACAATCAATGTCTTCTTCTTTTAGAAATAAATGCGATTATATCCTCTAGAACCACATAATTTTGCTTCGGCATTATCAGAGTTTTTTTGATTCTTTTTTTATCCTCTGGAAAAAAATTGGTATTCTTTAAAACCATCTTCAATTTCCTGTTCTTGTCTATAATAAAACAAGCTCCAATGTCCTGTTCTTGTAAGTGTATACCATCTTTTTACATTTTTCTTCCATTAGGTTGAAACAAGTTTACTTAAACTTGCAACAATAGTAAAACTTACCAGCCAGAATGACAGCATTACAGAAGTATTCAAAGAGATGCCTGTCTACACATAAAGGCTTAGTCTGAAAATTCACCAAGAGCACACAACTTCCTAAAATGATCTAGTGAGATCTAATTTGCTTTAGTCCCTATTTTTAAGAAAAGACACCAAGGTAAACACCATGATTTATCTACACAGTTTAATCTTGTTTATGCCTAGGATTAATTTGGAGAAAGAATGCCCTTCCAAATTTAGCACATTTTTGAAATCATTAACCTAAGTAACAGCAGAAAATCACTATTATTTCATAATTAAATATTCAACAAGTTACACAGAAACAGTTCTGTACATTTCCCGAAGTTTAAGTTTATATTTCATCTAGGTCTACAACCATAGTTACACATAGCCAGCCCTTACAGGTAATTAATTGTGGGCTTCAAACTTTAGATATGCAGAACTGTCACAAAATCAAGGGTCATTTGTGTGAATTCTTTGGTACACGTTAACCAAATACAATTAATGTGTAATAAAGCATTTCAGATTCTCCTGTTCTGGCTAAAAATTACTGTATTCTGTCCAAAGAATTACAGCATAATGAAGAAGGGATCGAAGTATTAAAAAAAAAAATAATGTCTGAGAATTACAGTTTCGATTCAGTAATTATAAAAACAAACAAAAAAGCAAATAAAATGCAGCCGTGTATTTTGCAGGAAAGAACAAATTCCTGTAGTATTTTCCTTTCCCATAAAAAAATCAGGTTTTTGAGACCCTCCTGCATTTTCTCTCATGCACCATTTGATAGATAAACTAACAAGAGTGAAATGAACTACAATATACATTATAACTAAACAGAGAAAAAACCACTCTCAACATAAAACATTGATATTGGGTAATTACAGCAGTATTAAATTATTGTTACCATTCATTTCTTCTTTTTATCTTTCCACTTGACCATGATTCATGCAAATAAGTACACTTCAGCCAAGCTTTTACAGGACATTTGCCACGACACATTTCATAAGTAAAATATCTTTTCAACTGTCATGAATTTAGCAGTATTGAGTAAAATATATTACTAAAAAGTTAACTTCTTTAATTAGATATACAACTAATGAACTGATGAAAAATAGCCATTAGATGTCTTTTGGGTAGTGCAACCATGTCCTTAAAACAAGTGAAAAATCGAGACCTTACATTATCTGTACCTTTAAGTATCAGCTAATGATGAACAACATTCTCACCTTTTTGCAGCTCTGGGTAGCTTCTAAGACTTCAGAAGGTATCTAATTCAAAGTTTGAACTGGAAAATGCCAGTTTGCCTGTTTCATGTAATTAAACTGCACAGCAATCAATGACAGTTGCATGTCAATCTAAACAATAGCCTCAAGTAACTCTACTATCTCAGTGTTGTTGAGTGCCTGCCTGCCACAGAACTCACTCAGGATTGATTTGTGACTAAATTGAGTGGCATGGAAAAAGGGAAATAAGGTTGAATCTGAACATGCACTAATACCAGAATGGAATAGTCCAGTACTGTGCTCCTTACTTGCATTCATACTGAAGTTCTGATATTTTTTCCCAAAAGAAAGGATGAGCAGAATAGCAAAAGTAAGTCTTTCATGACATCTCAGTCCTACATTACAATAGCTAAAAGCCAGTGTGTTACTGCTTTGTAGGTGGACATTAGGTCTAGAAGACTGCAAAGGGTGTTAAGAAAAAATACATGCTGAATCTTTGACTAAAGAATCTGCTGTTGTGACTGTTCAAGGCACTCTGATTTCAAACAATTAAAACTGCCACATATATAAATCATAGATAGTATGCATCTGTGGTTGGAAGGCTTGCAGATAAGTTAGTAAGCTGAAGTGACCCATAAGGATCATCAAATACAACTCGCTTCTCCTCACAGGACTACCTAAATCTAAATCATATGACTAAGAGCTTTGTCCAGAAACTAACAAGCACTGCCCTGGGAAATCTGTTCCAGTGATCAACCACCCTCTCAATGAAAAACCTTTTGCTAATGTCCCATCTGAACTTCTTATGCAGCTCCATTTAATTTCCCGATGTCCTAAGTCAACTAAGCAGTCACTAGCATCATCTAGTGGAATGCCAGTCCAGAAGTATTTCTGTATCTCTCAGTTTGATTTTGAGAAATTAGAAATTAAAAAGCCTCAAGATAAAAATTAAATTGTGCAGATTATTTTGCAGTTATTTCAAAACCACCTTTGGGTCTTACCTGGTGATGAAAGATCAGAGTGCAGGCTTAAGTCGTAAGCCTGTGACTTCTAGTTCAAGGGAATTTCTAGTGTTGTCTGAAGCCAAATTGCACTGGAATCTCACCTCGCTTGTGGGTAAAGTATTTTGGGACAGAGATTCCCTTTGCTGCGAGAACTATAAATTATTCTTTGTGCTGATTCAAAACCTCTGTAGGCAACAAAATAGTAGCACAAATCTTTTGTCTGTATTTCAATAAGAGCTGCCTTAAAAATTTAGTTGTTATCAAATATTGTACTACTTACCACACTACAGTGCCAATCCTGTTTGCTTCATTACAAGCAGAACCAATTTTAAGATTGCAAAATTCTTCCTTTTAGTGTTGACTTAACATAGCTTTATATTTAAATTTGGCATCATGTTTTTGACATGAAAAATTTAAAACATTCTACAAATCTGACACATTTTGTTCATGCATATCGTGTTCATTTTCTGTAACTAACATGGGTTCCAGCAAAATCTTTTTCTAGTTCAATAAATGAGACAAAAAATAAAGTAATTCACGACAACCAAAATAATTAAATAGTAGGAGCAGGCTAAAGATCAGCATTCATTTTTTAAATTAAATTTAAAAGTCTGCAGTAGTTACTTAGAAGATTGGCAAGTTTTACAAATAACATCACCAAGCATTTTAGAGAGAAACACAGCGGCATTAGAATAGAGTCATTAGGCAATACATTTATTTTGAAGCCAATTAACCTTTTGTCAGAGAAATGTCGGAGCTGTAATGGTTTCAGCAGTGGAGGTCAGCCTGTAACAGAGGCACGTATGACAGCGATTACGCTGTCTGACATATGCTGGAGACTGAGAGTACAGCCCTGGAATGAGAATCTGCCTTCGTTTGTATTCTGCTCTGCATTTTCAGGGAGCAGACAATCTTGACCTATCCATTTAGGTAATTAAAGCTTCTATTTGGAAGTGTCCTGCAGGAAGGTGAAATCTGGGGGAGATAAATGGCTGCTGCTCACTGTATCCAGCCACTTCCATCATTTGATGGACTGCCTGAAACAGGCTGCATTGCCAAGTCCTCATAAAAATAGAGATGAATTGGGCAGGAGACAATTCTCTAAGGCAAAGCAACTCTGTCATCTTCCTTTTTGCAGCATATAATTTAATTGTTAGCCAAGGCAGGCAGCTGACTCAGGGGCCTTCCTCTAATGACTTTCCCACCATCTTCCCTTTGCTAAGAAATTATTTCACTGTATTTACTTGCAAGCTAACTTTGTTGGACAATGAGAGATGTCACTTCAATAAGCTCAGCTGGTTGTCACAGCTGTGCCAGGACTTACCTTCCAGGCGATTTTGTTTCCGACACACTCATGTTGAACAGCAATTGGAAAGTCTCCTCTGTCATAAAACTTGCGAAAAGCCGTGTGTTTTGCTGGTCTTCGTTTTACTGATCCTGCAGGTGGGGGCCCTCTTACCTTAAAAAGAAAAAAAACACAACAAAAAATAACCCCAAAGTTTAGTGGTAATATATTTTTAGAAAAACCCTAAAGCCTGGCTTAAAATAGATATAAAAGAAGAATAGTAGTGATCTCCCAATATATAGTTTGCTGTCTTCTTTACGTGCTAAACTTCACTTCTTTGAAAGTACACTTTGGTAATGATCTACAGGTTTTGTTAACTGTTTTTTGTTTTCTTTTTTTGCCACTTTCAGATTATCCCATAAAAACTGGCAAAATTTTAAAGTAGATCTTTCTACTATCAAACCATTTTTATCAAAACCAAAACACCAAGAAGGTAGTGACATTACATAGTACAAGCTGTTGGGAAATTAAGTATTTCTTCTTTTCTGTTTCTTTCTAGAAGTAATTTGACTTGCTTTCCAACTAATATTATTGCTTGCACCTTCCACTATCTTTTGCTAGTCATTAGGTAACAAGATTAGGTAATCTCTTTTAGCATATCCCTTCCCTAAATGCTATGGATTTGGCTTTCATAAGACTTCCAGTCCTTCAGTATTGATGGCTGAAGCACTGGAAAGAATGATGAGGTCTTTTGCTCAGACCTCTCTCATCTGCCTGTGAGGAAATTTGATATAGCTTCACTTAGTTCCTTATCAGAGCTATTGCTGGTTTAGCATATGGCATAGTTTGAATGACAGTCCAATTCCAAAATGCTCATGCTGGAACCTTTTTCTCAAACATGGTAGTACCAGCAGCTAACAATTGGCACTATGATAATAGAATTTCAAGTACTTAAAAGAAATCTATTGTTTAAGCTAATTAACAAAGCTAATCTCAAATGCTAAGAGAGTCTAAGAGAGCTAAATTAATCTTAAATGCCCTTGACAACTGATTCTTCACTGTTAAACTCCATAGCTGTACATCTGGGATAAGAACTTCCTACAATTCTCTGCATGTTCCTTTTGTTAAAAATGCTAGAATGTGTCATTTTCAAAAAAAAAAAAAAAAAAAAAAAGATGAGAGCTTCAATGATTGTAAACCATACCCAGTATTTGCTATTGTTCTATTTGTCTTCAGTGACCCCTACATTGGTTTCTAGCAGACATCCAGAACAGAATGTAAATTTGTAACATCCTCTTTTTCATTTGGGCTATTCTGTAATTTAATTCTGCTAACTTCAGATCTAAATTTGACTTAGCACTTTTTTCCCCCAAAGTGTTTTCACATAAATTTCCACTGGCCTAGGTAGAGGAGTCCACTATTGACATGCCTACACTGTACTTTTCTACAAATTCCTTCAACTAGGGCTACTAAACTGTGACCTATTGTTGCATATTGCTGTTCCTGATAGACCATGTCCAGTCAAAATAAATTTGATATGTGCAGCTGTAACTCTGTTTAGTAAAAACATCTGCAGCAGTTGAGAGTAATACTCAAAGAAAAGCATTTCTAACCAATGTAAATAAACCTCTACTTGCTGTTCTGCAGAGGAACAGTTTGTTCTATGCCACCAATATAAGTACTTTCACTTGGTTTTTTGTGGGGTTTTTTGGGTGGTTTTTTTTTTTTTGTTTCTTATTTGAGGCAAGTCTCAGTCACTGCACTTTGAGGCCACCTGAAAAGCACCTCTGTTCTTTTTTATATTATTCACAAACAGGTCTTTCATACATCCTTTAAAACATCATTTTCTGTAGAGGTCACGGTTAGATTTTACCTTAAATTATTGATAAAGAATATGTTGCCTTGATTACATGAGATACAATCTGAATTCGTTCTGCCACACTACCATAATTAGAGGTAACTAATGCAATCTTAAATTACATCTTCTCTGATACCAGACATTCTCTTCTTCCCAACTCACGTTAGTAAATTTGCTACAAGTCTTTTCCTACCACGCTTTACAAATTTTCTAGAAAATATGTTTATGTTAATTAAATTTCTTCCTATTCTTTATCCAGGAACAAAGATACTAGAAGAACTATAGGTACGTTGGTATCAAACCCCTTTGTTGTGCATTGTCCTTACATGAAGGCTTAGAAGCTCCATTTTAACCTGCTCTGATCTGCCACCTCAAAAAAAGATTGCTAGAATTAGAAAAGGGCCAGAAGAGGATAATGACTGAAGGCAAATAACAGAATAAAGTGAGAAAATTATTACTATGGAAGAATCAAATAAAGAACTATAAAATCATGACATTATGGAGACAGTGATAAGGGCAGATTTTCCACTATCTCCTCCAGTAAAAACATGGGACATAAAAAAGCATCTAGTCAGTAAGAAGTTTGGAACAAACAAAAGTATTTATGCATTCATGCAGAAAATAGTGGATTTATGGAACTCCTGGCCCAAAGTCAGTGTTGAAAATACTAAAAGTTTCTGTACATTCAAGCTGTGACTGGAAAAGTTGATGAAAAAGGAATCCATTCAAGTTGACTAAATCTTTATTATCAGGAATCATAAATACAGTGAGTATTATTTTTCATGTGATACAGTCTGTTTGGTGGATCTCTCAGCTTTACATTTAGTCTCACAGTGACATCACATTGGCACCTTATAGTTATCCATTGATTAACTGACATAGCAAGTATTTTTTCAGATGATGAGCTCAATGTTAATAATATAATTTTTTGCCATTAATTTTAAGTACATTGTGTCGTACTTTTTACTATAATACTTAATTACATTTCTAAAACATCAGTTCTCAAAGGCTTCCACTTGTATCTGTCACACCACGATTTTAATCTATTTTAATAACAACTCCAAACATTATGTCAACTATAAATTTCATTATGCAATACTGATTTTTTCAATGAAAAAATAAATAATTAATTATTCCTAAACTGAAATATTAAGAGTTTTCATTAATAAATTTCATCTATTATCATATCTCTCATTTCAGTATTACATGTCATTATTGTCTCCACTTGCATATGAACTTTTTTACCCCCTGAACACCTCTTGCACTGTATAATTGGCAAAGTACTGTGTACAGCTGGAGAAGAAGCAGTGTACTGAATACTTGAACATAGTGTCAACAGAGAGAGCTGTGGTTTTTCCCTGTGTCTTAAAGATGCTTTTCTTGTCAGATTGGTCTGCAATAGATACTGAAACCTCTAAATACCTGTAAGAGCAACTGACTTCAAAGCAATGAAATGATCAAGACAGAAATGAGCCTAACATCTATCTAGAACAAAGAAGTATCAGCAATCAGGAAGACGGTGGAACTGTCCCTGCATTGAAGATACAGTAATGCTGCATGACTGAAGAGTACTTTTGTGCTCTCCCCTTATTTAATGAAGAAAACTTGTTTCATTTGTATCTGACAAACCTGGCTTATGAGACCTTTGCTAGAGTAGCTGCACTGAGCCACTACTGCTTACCTTTTGCAAACAATTTCTTTTCCTTCCAGCCTTTATTACTAGGGAGACCACCATGGAGCACTATTCTCTAACGCAAACATTGCTTTGGGTCATTCTAGCTGTGCACAATCTGCCTGTGGAAAACTGCATGTGCTTGATTTCCTCTTTCACTTTTTTGCAATTCCTGATCTAAGCCTGGACCACATGATCTCTATAGGCCTCCCTCAGCTGAGCCTTCTCAGTGATTTTATGTAGCTAAGTGAAATACACAAAAACTAATCAGACAGTGCTTTTCTTTGGTATAATGAGTTTTGCCTCCTTACATTTTATATTGTTAGAATTACTGATAAAAAGGTCATTCTGAAAGTATTCCATTTATTGGAAAAATAGTAACAAATACCATCTTCTTCAAGTTAATAAAAATGTTTCATTGCAATATAGTGAGAAAGATTAAGATTAGAGTTCCAGTTAATTAAAGGCTAATATTCATGATGGCAAAGTATATGAAGCAATAAACAGATTCTAAGGTTCGTTAAATGCCAAAGAGAAGTTGAAGAGTTTCATAATTGCAAAACTAATTTATTGTAATTCTATGCCATTGAACTATCTGACAAGATAAAAGATGCAAGCCATTAAGCAAAAAAGAGAGAAAGACCATATTTCTTTCACTTATTCATGGGCATGGAAAGCCATTTTACCAGGTTGCATTCTTAAACTTTTCAGTGATGGCACATTAGTAAAATGACTAAGAAAATTTTTTTAAGATTTAAATAGTGATTAATATTTGTAGGTTAAATTGTGTTCATTTTCTGAGCGTCAAACTCCATGCACACTCAGGAACATAAACATGTCTGTGTAGGACTATCGGATTTACAGGGTGACCCAATGTCTGGGAAGAACGATGCGCATCTGACTCCAAGATATCAGAGGGAAATTTAATGACTTTATTATACTATAACTACTACATCATACTTACTTCTAACTAACTACCCAAAACTTGTGACTGTCTGCCGACAGTCCCGACTCACACGTGGATCCAATTGGTGGATCAAAACACCACCACCAGAATCCAATCAAGTGATCACCTTGGGTAAAAAATCTCCAGAACACATTCCACATGGGCACAACAGGAGCAGCAAGCAGACATAACAATTGTTTTCCCTTCTTCTCTGCTTCTCTCACAGCTTCTGTCTGTTCAGAGGGCACGTGAATACCACATAGGACAACTGGCCATTTTTGTGAAAACTAACACTAGTTTCATGAGCAGTTTAAGCCAAAGAAAAACTGGACTGAGATCCTACTGTTCTTATATAACAATTTATATATTGCATTTAATAAAAAGACAAGTGGTGGAATCAAATTTAGTAAGATTTTTCTTATTAACCCAGACTAACACATTTAGAAGAAAAAAATCATTTCCACTTTTTGTCTGCCAAGATTCTTACAGGAAAATTGGAATTTAACCCTAGCCTTTTATATTTTCTCCTCACAAAAATATTTCATTAAATTTAGCTTTGAAGCTACAGGAATCAAAAGTTATATGACCACTCAACTATCTTACCTAAAAAGAGCTTCCTTGACAATATAATGCCGTATATCACCTTGAAGAATGAAATTTTCAAAATAAAACCCTAAATTCCGATTTGTATTCAAACTAAAAAAAAAAAAAAAATTATGTGTACAAAATTGCACTGTATCCACAGAATAGAATTTACTAATTCTTTCTGTTTCAGGGGGATGTAAAGGTGATGGCATTAAAGAAATGTAATCACTGACAAACTCCTTGTCTCATCCTCCTCTTGTATTGGTGTTAAACTTGGCTAATGCAGCATAGTTCACCTGGCAATTCGCTTACTTTGCCATGGGAAAGATCAGCATTCATTTCCTTGTGTACTCGTGCCAGAAGCTGTGGCCAAATCCTAGTGTCAACGTCAAGCAAAATGCAATATATGAAATAAGTCAAACTATGCAATGAAGAATACTCAAGCTAGCAAGAGTTTTCAAAAATAAAGACCAAATAATATACCTAGCACTATTCAGGGCCATGTTGACACCCAAAACTTTACTAGAACTGTCACCTGCAGGGTCCTAATCCTCACAGTGTGATAAAGCTCTTATCTTGGCTGGACAGGCACTGACACAACACTGCCTTGGTACAACTCATGCCCAATGTACAGGTGGAGGTGCCAAAGCTATGAACCACAGTTTGTGCTTTTGGTGGCAGTCCACACAAAAGTATCTTACATGTTTCTACATTGGCAATCTCATCATCAAGACAATCTCATCAATAACCCATGAGAAAACATCAAGATTTTGGCAGTTACCTACCAACACAACAGAAAAAGAGGAGATTATAGTTTTTGGTAACATCCACAGAGTTTCAAATAAACAGAAGCAGTACTACAGATTTGGAAACACTAATCTTAGCAGTGTTAACAATCAGAACCTCTAGGCAACCCCAAGAGGATCTGCTCTGACTGGTAATAAGCAGCAAAGCCTGTCCTGCTCTTCTTAATTTACTGATCCTAATTTGATTAAACTGACTTAGGTGGTTAATACATTCTGCAATCATGTTTTGATTTTGTTATGCAGTCATACCAAAAATTGAATGAGAAACTTCAAATGACAGGAGAAGCACAGTGAGATGTCCCAGTAGGTACTGCTGAGTTCCACATTAATTCTTTTTATTTAATATCAATATCGCGAGCATTCAATATCAAAAGAACACGATCCCTCAACATGTATCAGATAAAAGCTTTTTATATCCAAAAAGAAACAGGGAGATTATTCTTCAAATGTGCCACTCTTGATGTGCTTTAAATGGTGTCACATCTAATGCTTAGAAGCTGCTTCTGGGGCTATTCAACAAATCTGGACAACAGATCAAAACCTGTCTCATAACTTCAAAAGTCAAATTGAGAAAAATCAATTTTACGACCCTCAAATGAAACTACTGATAGGTCAGCAAACATTACAAATGCTTCTAAAGCACTACCACTTGAAAGAAAAATTAGACATGATTTTGTACAAAGATACTATATCTCGTTATTGCCTTGAGACACTATGGTAAGTAAGACATAAGCTGCATGCAGAATTACTCTCACCACCTCAAGAAATGTTATTTTTGATGGGGGAAGAGATAAGCTGTTTCAATAAGACAGATGTGCCTATGTTACAAACTGCTCTACAACACTTTGTACTTGGAAGGTCCTTCATCTCTTATTCTCTACTGGAATAAAATGTAATTATTTATTATAATTTAAATTTCTCTCCTGATGTTTGCCAAGCAATTTCCTTTGATGCAAAGGGAGAAGGGTGACAACTGCTACTATATTTCTCTACTAATATATTTCTTTCCTTCCAGTCCAGATGAATATAGTCTTGCTCTGTTAGTTTCACAAAGCTTTCCAGTGCATCAATTGCACTAGATCTGGAAGCCTTCTAAGTTTTTACTGATAGCTATTTTAATGTAGGGCAGGTTCCTTTACTTTCAGTGCTACTGTTGCTCAAAAGGGTATTTATTAACCTGAAAAGATATCAGTTAATCATCAGTGACAAGTTTTAAATAAACTATCCAGTGTCATGTCCTAAGCTCTTCTTTTAGAATTGTTGCATTTATGTGTGCTGTGACTTAAGAAATGGCTTAAACTCCATTTAATTGCTTTTTTCCTTAAGACCTTCCTGAAGCCCTGCCCCCTCTTTGTCTTTCCTGAAACTGCTTTCTACAGAAGTATCAGAAAGTAATATACTGTGAATTTTACCATGATTCTTTAACAGACTGTTTGGGAAGGAGTTAATAATAACTCTTTGGACATCATGATGTCTCAGGTGTATAGTGAAGTACAGACAGATTAACTCTTGTTAAATGTCAAAGCCTGCCCCATTTTTTAAAACCTTACTATTGTTTTTTAGGCTTAATTTTTTCTGTCATGCTACCAAAAATGCCTTAAAATATTACAAATCTCTCTCTTTTCAGTAAGCTGATTAGTCTGGAGAGTACTGACAAGGGTTTTGGGGCGCTTTTTTTTTCCATTTTGGAAAGGAATCTGAGACACAGATTCCTTTTAGCATTGCAATCATTCTTGGCAATAGGCTGTCCAACTGCTTCAGCAGTAATTTCCTCAGTTTCTTTCCACATAAGATAATTATATCTTAAAATGTCACTTCAGCAGCTTTCCTGCTAGCCTTCTTGTCCTATATATTTATGGGATCAGAGATTCAGCTAGGCATCATTTTCTTTCATTATTGCATACATCTTTTATTCTACTTAGCCTTGAAATAATACAGAAGATTGACCTAAGTTTTTCTATGGTTCACAGGAATATTTTTTTGCACAGGGAGGCATATTCTATCTAGCTAGTTAAAACATGGTTTTTAAAAGTTTGAGACCTCATTCCATTCTTTACACTCAAAGCATCCCCACAGCCGATGTAGAACTTTTTTCTTCCTTTGCCAGAAAATATGACCAACTACATATTTTCTTTTCCTCATCATGATTATTTCCTCTTCTTAAACTCATAATTTCCACAGCTGACTGCTAGGGTGCTAACAGGAGCAGAATCCCATCCTTCCCCAGTTTTGAGCTTAGCAGGAAGCATGAAGATACTCTTGGGTGAAGCTCAAAGGACAGAAACAGGGCATCTTCAGGATATATTATTAGCAAAGTAGACTTCATCTTAACTACCTAGAGACTGATCATACAAAACTTAATGAAAATTTCAATTTCATCATAATTTAAAGATTCTAAAAAATTAACAAGGATCATTTTTACTTAGAAGAAACTGAAAATATCCATAATGTGCAGAATAAAAACTATTCTTTTAGTCGTTATGGCATTTCTCAGTCAAATTATGTCTAATTGATTTTCTTGTGTTGTAACCTACACATTTATACTCAATTCAGTTTAAATTGACACCCCTAATTTACAGTGTACAGATTCCTTACAGAAATGGTGTGGCAGAAAAAAAGAGAATGCCTTATATATGGGACTTCAATATATTGGGATGCTATTTCCTAGCATATTCTGACACAGTTTTACTTGGTATATATGGTATTCTAAGCAGGGATTGGAATGAAGGTATCTAGTTCCAATGGGACTGCTATAATCAATTTGTTTAAATCTTATTTCTCATATGTGGTTCTAGAACCCTTGAAAATATTATTTAGTTGAAACCATATCCCAAATGCATATATTTCAGTCCTATAACTGAAAAAATTCTAAGATTTTCATAGTAAAGATGAGTGTCTTGACATCCAGGGTACAAAATAGGACACCAGTTATTGAGAAATGTATTTCTGAAATTTATCAAATAAATTAAAAAAATTGAAAAAACCAAAATAAATTAAGGCGGAACTATGATGAAACTGCCCTACATAGCATCTAGGAAAGGGCAATAATAATAAAACTATTAATAAAACTCCCAAATGCAAACTTGTATCAATATTGCACAGGTACATTGAAGAGAAATATTACTGTCTTCATACATTAATCAAAAGTAATTTTTTTAAAAACCCCACAACTCACAACTATGCATATTAAGAGTTGAAAAGTATACATTATAGACTAGAGTGATAAATAGGTTACTTACTAATGTTGGTAATTAGCAATAGAAAACTTTCAGTGGACATTTTTTATTTATTGACTACTAGCTCCATAAGGACAACTAGAGTGCATCAGAAAATCTAGTCCCGTGAACAACAAACTGCTACAATTACACAGAACAATGCAATCCAGAAAAAAAAAAATCTTTTTTGATTTTCACTAAACTTCTTGGAGAGTAGGCAGAGTTTCAAGTAATCATACTCTTTGTATGCTTAATTTAATTTCCATTATAATTACATTATAATCACAGAATCATTATCCCTACTTTGTAAGGACAATAAAGAATAAAAAAGATTATATATTGATAGGTTTAAACACCGCCCAACCAAACCAGAGCAAGTACACAAAATATGCAAACCATATAATTTATAGTAAATTTGGATATAATGAGGCAAGGAAGAAACAGTCAGCTGTGTTAGCTAACATATAAACGTGATGCCAAACATACCCAAAGGGAACCCTCTGGTTATGGAGAAAAGGTCATCAACAAAACATCACATTCCTCCCATCAAAACAGCTGGGATGATGATCTGTTTCTTTCAAGGAGGAATAGCTCCATTGACTTCAGAACCCAGAACATACATTAGAAGGGTGAGCACAACATCAGCTTAAGGCACGGATACAACAAAGCGTGTGTGTATAAATTTCAATAGTTTCACTATCGGGCATAAGCATAAATAATTGGATAATTTGACAATGTGTACATATCTTCTTATCTAGACAGATTTTTTTTTATCAGACTGCTAGTACTTTAATTAAATGAATCACAAATTCTTGGTTTCACACACAGTATTTTTCTATGGCTTAAAGAAATTGCATAGGGTGCTTAATCTAGTAACTTTGCCCTGGAGGCTTTGCTATTAAATCTCAGTGCAGCAAGTGATGGAGATTGCAAGTGACCTAGGCTGTAATTCAGATTAAACAGCATTTATTTCTTGTGCTACTAGATGCAATCCTTGTTTATAAAGCTTTTTTTTTTTAAGAGATTTAAGTACTTTTTTATTCAAATTTACATTTTGCCAGAAAGTTCAGACTCTCTTTTCCTGCGACACATTTGGACTATCACTTGTTTCAATTATTTGTTTGGGGCTTGATTTCCTAACATGGCTACTTATTTCTACTCTAATTTTGTATATCTTTGCAGCCTCTCAGAACAGCATCTCTTAGATAATTAAACTCCCAGTCTGAAATTCAAGACATAGAAATCATTCTTTAAAGACCATGCCAACCAAAGTAAAAACATTTCTGTTTTTTTAATCATAAAGGAAAATATTTTTAAAGAAATCAAACGGTAGTTAGGAAAAATAAAATTCCAGGAAAAGTTTCAATTTTGAGTATCACAAAGCATAATTCCATTGGAACCTAGTAGACTCTTGAGGTAAGATAGAAAAAATAGAAAAAATCACAGTTAACATAATCTAGTTGTAAGATGGAGTTAAGGGAAAAGGAGGTAGCTTTTAAAGTGCCAGAACAGAAAAATGAATAATTTTACTCCACATAAGTTGCAAGCGAATCAATCAAAAAAACCATAAAACCTTGTCAGAAAGCAGTTCTTCCATGAACATAAATGAACAAGAAATATGGCTCTGAGACATGAAAGTTTCTAAAATGATTTTCCTTCCGTCTCACCATAGCATTTTTCCACATACAACTGAAAAAAAAAAAAGGAAAAAAGAAAAAGAAAAAAGACTTCATGATTATGAAAAAAACTTTTCCAATATAGAAAAATGAAGAACTGTTTGAAGAAGCATTGAAAACAGATTTCCAAATAGATGTGACATTCTCCCTCAGTTTAGAATCTTTATGACTTTTTAACATACTCAACAATTTTCCTGGTGGTGATTTGAACAAATCATCATTCAATGTCCATCTTGCTGCTAGATATAAATATGGACACTAGGATAAAGACTGCAAGGCACTTGGCTATTCTGAACAACATTGCATAGTTTGCTGTCACAAGGCTACATACGCCATTTTTTTTCTGTCAGAGAATCCAGTTTCCAGTAAGCCAACATGAATACTGAAAGATAACTGGAAATTTGAACACGATTCTCTACATGGCAAAATTTATTTTCATTTTCACAGTTTTCTCCATCTTTCTGGGTAGAAAAAATGCTCTTTCCAGTAAAGACTAAAAGCACAGTTGAAACCCCAGAAGAGTGAAAATTGGAAACTAGTAGTAAGACATTAGGCTTCATCCATCTTTTCTTCTTGAACTCACCCAGCTTACAACAAGATAAGCAAAGGAGTGAGTTCTTTGCAGAACGGAGGATCAGCAAAGAGACTGTTGTAATTGAACAGTATGCATTGTTAAATCATTGTAAAGTCACTTAAAATTTTTAGTAAAAAAAACTTTGTTTCTAACATATTAATCTTTTTTAATTAGCTCTATTTTTCTTCACAAATGCAATCCACATATATAAAATCTAGCAGTAAGATTTGCAGATAGGGTGAATAGTATTTATTAGTCTAATTTATAGACTAATAAAACAAACAAACAAAATCAAAAGAGAAGCACTCCTTCAGCTCTGTAACAGAAACTGCAACTTCAAAGTTAAACAGAAATAGAGGGAAAAACTTGACAATTTTATTTGATACATATCAATTACACCATCTCAGAAAGAAAAGATGGCTGGGGAATTGTGAAGTAAAAATGTGAAAGAGAGGTGAGCAATAACCATTATTTGCTTATCAGATTTATTAACCTTTTAAGAAGAAATTAATTTTGAGCAATACAGTATTTGACAATTCAGCTGTCAATTGAGACAGATAATAATAACACTGATAGAAGTCAGAATAAAGTACTGCAGCTAGTCATAGAATAGAATCACAAAATCATTGAGGTAGGAAAGGATCCCTAAGATCATTGAGTCCTATCCTTAACCCAGCACTTCCAAGTCCACCACTAAACAATGTCCCTAAACTGCCACATTCTCATCTCTTTTCACTATTATTTCCAGGTATGCTGATTCAACCACTTCCCAGGGCAGCCTGTTCCAGGACTTGACAACCTTTTTGGCAAAGAAAGTTCTCCTCATATCCAATACAAACCTTTTCTGGTGCAATTTGAGGCTGTTTCCCCTTGTTCTATACCTTTTAACTTGGGAGAAGAGACTGACCTGACTACACCCTCCTTTCAGGTACATAATGATAAGTTGCCCCCTAAGCCTCCTTTTCTCATTAACCAGCTGATAGTTTTTAATTTTACTGGTTACAAATATTTAGCTCAGTTTTTTCTATCTTTTTTTTTTTTCATATTGAATTCTCTACAAATTACCACGGAAATGGTTTCTAATAAGAAGGTGTATGGACATTTCCATTTCTGGGACAATTTCTTTTTGTGAAAAAAAAACTGTAATGTAATGAAAAATTATTTGGTACCCATCCATCTAACAAGAGCTCTCTTGGTGAATTTATGAGATTACTGGAAACAAGGAAAATCTCCAGCTGATCATATATTATATTTTGCATTTTATGTGCCCAAGAACTTGAAATCTCACATTTCATTTTCCATTTCAAAATAGTCATAGTTTTCAAAGTCCTGAATGTAGTGATTCTGCTCTTAATTATACTTTCTTTATCAAAAGAAAAGATGGTCTTACAATAGATGGTTAACTTAGATGGATTGAAGAGACTACTTAGAAGGTTTACCTAATTGAAACAGTGTTTTATTATAAACCAAATACCCACTTTAAAAATACACTGCCAAATTGCTGCAAATATTTACACAACAAATCAGTACAATAGAAAAAAGTGAGGGAACTCAGATATTCTCATAAACAATTTTGAAACAACAGAAGGTAAACTCATTGAGCAAGTTCCTTGCTATGAATTATTTCCTTTATTCCTGAAAAAACCAAGGCTCTAAAATTTCACATTTATGCAATCAGTCACTTTTTGCTTTATATTTATCAATCAAAATACTTTCAGCTAGTAATAAAAGAAGAAAAAAATTAATCATATGGTTATTGGTAAAAATCACAGCTTCAAAAAGCTCAACAAAAGATGCTTAGGATTATACAGTGTTGCCACAAAAAGAAACTGCAAAGATGCACAGGCGAAGCATGCAATCAGAGAAAAACTAATTTGCAAAATTAAGCCAGATTGTAACTGGCTTAGTAAAAACATTGATATCAGATGCTAGAGTTTGCAATAAAGGGTGTTTGGAAGGATTAAAGAGGCTATAAGAGATTATCAAACTAATCATAGCTGATATTGGCACAAATCAGATATCAGATGCCATATATTAAAATCTTTAGATATGTCTTCTTTAGAAACATGAAGTCCTAATAGCTAAAAAAAAAATAAACAGAAAAAATGCATGTGCATAATAAAAACCAGCATTTTGAAAACCCAGTGAGGTGCTATTAGAAAATCCACTTCGAGGACAGTTCAATGCTGAATAAAAGGAGGGTTCCAAGAATCTGAAAGGACATAAAATTTATTTTCTATCTGTATTCATCATTTTATTCTGTCCTATTAAAAAAGCTATTTTAGCATATCCTTTGTTGTCAGGCCTTTCTTATTAAGATGCAGAAAAGAACCATAAACACTCTCCCTGCATCCCCCAGCTGGGTTGCAGAACAAGTGTTATCCCAGGATCATTAGCAGGCAACCAGATTACCAAAATCAAGAGCACTTACATAAAAACTCCAAACATTCAGTTGCCACTTTTCTTTAGACATATGATGAACATACTCTACTACTGAAAGAATGTGGAAGAAATTTCTAAGAAGTTTATGTATATTAAAAAAAAAAAAAATTTAAAAAGGCAAAAATGGTGCAATTAGCCAAACGAATTGTAAAAAGCCAATGCCAAAAAATATGGTTCTTTGCACAATTTTGTAGTGAATTTGCCAGTTTCAACAGATAAGAAGAAAAAGAGAGAATGCACTCATAAAGCTATAGGTTCTGTGAAGATCAAAACCATATTGAGTAACTGCTTAGCGAATTCAGGAAAGCAAAATTAGAGCAATGACAAAGGTAGATGACAGGTAAAACTTATTTTCAAAACTACTGAAAGTGTTGAAAAAAATCTTAACAGTAACCACATCTAAAATCTTAACAGTAACTACAGCTCATACAGACATAACAACTTTTGGTCAAAAAAAGACCAAAAGTTATTTCAGTTTGCTTAAAAGTTATGCAAAGAGAAACTACCCCTCAATAACTCTAATGATACATTTGCATTCTTTTTTCTCATGTGTTTTCTCTTTCAGCCCCAGGAGGGTCATTATCTATCATGTCAACCTATGAACTGGATTAAACATAATGAAACTGCAGAAAAATTGAATCAGAATAAAATATTCCCACATAGGGACAAAGACAAAATGAAAATAAAATGTTAGCAATTATCACTATATGATGGATATTTCCATACCATTTCTGTAGCTTTCTCAGAATATTCTGCCAGAATATTCTACCAAGCTCTGTAGTCTTCTGTTTCAGTGAAATAATTATCTTCAAATATTTCTATCATGTGCATAAGATGCATTTAAGATTTTTAAAAGTACAGATACAATAACCTTGAGCTGCTCATTTAGAAAGGGTGTTGTACAATGTCATCAGCAGATCCTGTACTTTTACTACGGCATCTAGTGATAACATGCTATGAATTTACAGCTACACCATTAAGAATAGTACAGAAATGCACAATTTTCAAAGATTCTAAAGCCATATAGATAAGGCAATCTCAGAAAACCAAGAAGTTTTCTTTTCTCTGGCTTGCTTTCTTTTCACTTAGAGGAAGAAACTGATCGAGAAGGCAAGTATTAGTAAAATTTTCATGGCATTTAACACCTTAGCATTTCTGCATGCTAAGGAATAAACTCAGGAACATGACTGCACAGAATATTTGATGCTGAGAAACAAATTATTGTGCAAATCAAATATGTTATCACAAATCTTTGCTCCAATACAAATGCAGTATAAAGTTGCAACTAAATTTAGAGAATGACAGATTATGCTGAGTTGGAAAGGACCCACAAGGATCGTCAAGTCCAAGTCTCAGCCAGAACAATTCCCACGAATCACATCATGTGCCTGAGAGCATTGTCCAAACACTTCTTGAACTCTGTCCGGCTTGGTGCTGTGACCACTTCCTTGAAGAAAATTCCAGTGCTCAAATTTGAAGA